>NW_025237209.1:0-4804 GCF_018294505.1 Triticum aestivum
TGAACCCCGGGGTTCGTTTATGTGTCCGTCGTCAACACTGAGAGTTTTGGCCAATTCTGACGGGTTTCGTGGACTATTACTCACCGTTTTGGGGTCCCGAAGCGATTTCCATAGTTGTTGAACCCCAAGGTGTCCTTACGTGTTGGTCATCAACACTCGCAGTTTTGGCCGATTCTGGCCCGTTTCATGGACTATTACTCACGGTTTTGGGGTCCCGAAGCGATTTCCATAGTTGTTGAACTCCAAGGTGTGCTTACGTGTTGGTCATCAACACTCACAGTTTTGGTTGATTCTGGCCCGTTTCATGGACTATTACTCACCGTTTTGGGGTACCAAAGCGATTTCCATGGTTGTCGAATTCCAAGGTGCGCTTACATGTCGGTCATCAACAATCATAGTTTGGGCCGATTCTGGCCCGTTTCTTGGACTATTACTCTATTTTGGGGTCTTGGAGTCATTTCGATGAATGACGAACCCTTGGTGCGTTTAGGTGTCGGTGATCAACACTCACATATTCGGCCGATTCTAGTTTGTTTTGTGCACTATCACTCAGCGTTTTGGGGACCTAGAGCAATTTCCACGATCGGTGAACCCCGGGGTTCGTTTATGTGTCCGTCGTCAACACTGAGAGTTTTGGCCAATTCTGACGGGTTTCGTGGACTATTACTCACCGTTTTGGGGTCCCGAAGCGATTTCCATAGTTGTTGAACCCCAAGGTGTCCTTACGTGTTGGTCATCAACACTCGCAGTTTTGGCCGATTCTGGCCCGTTTCATGGACTATTACTCACGGTTTTGGGGTCCCGAAGCGATTTCCATAGTTGTTGAACTCCAAGGTGTGCTTACGTGTTGGTCATCAACACTCACAGTTTTGGTTGATTCTGGCCCGTTTCATGGACTATTACTCACCGTTTTGGGGTCCCGAAGCGATTTCCATGGTTGTCGAACTCCAAGGTGCGCTTACGTGTCGGTTATCAACAATCACAGTTTGGGCCGATTATGGCCCGTTTCTTGGACTACTACTCTATTTTGGGGTCACAGAGTAATTTCCATGATTGACGAACCCCAGGGCGCGTTTACGTGTCGGTCATCAACACTCACATATTTGGCCGAATCGTGTCCGTTTCGTGCACTATTACTCAGCGTTTTGGAGACCCAGAGGGATTTCCACGATTGATGAACCCCGGGGTGCATTTATGTGTCTTTCGTCAACACTCACAGTTTTGGCCAATTCTGACATGTTTCGTGGACTATTACTCACGGTTTTGGGGTCCTGAAGTGATTTCCATAGTTGTTGAACTCCAAGGTGTGCTTACGTGTTGGTCATCAACACTCGCAGTTTTTGCCGATTCTGGCCCGTTTCATGGACTATTACTCACCGTTTTGGGGTCGCAAAGCGATTTCCATGGTTGTCGAATTCCAAGGTGCGCTTACATGTCGGTCATCAACAATCACAGTTTGGGCCGATTCTGGCCCGTTTCTTGGACTATTACTCTATTTTGGGGTCTTGCAGTCATTTCGATGATTGACGAACCCTTGGTGCGTTTACGTGTCGGTGATCAACACTCACATATTCGGCCGATTCTAGTCCGTTTTGTGCACTATCACTCAGCGTTTTGGGGACCTAGAGCAATTTCCACGATCGATGAGCCCCGGGGTTCGTTTATGTGCCCGTCGTCAACACTGAGAGTTTTGGCCAATTCTGACGGGTTTCGTGGACTATTACTCACCGTTTTGGGGTCCCGAAGCGATTTCCATAGTTGTTGAACCCCAAGGTGTCCTGACGTGTTGGTCATCAACACTCACAGTTTTGGTTGATTCTGGCCCGTTTCATGGACTATTACTCACGGTTTTGGGGTCCCGAAGCGATTTCCATAGTTGTTGAACTCCAAGGTGTGCTTACGTGTTGGTCATCAACACTCACAGTTTTGGTTGATTCTGGCCCGTTTCATCGACTATTACTCACCGTTTTGGGGTCCCGAAGCGATTTCCATGGTTGTCGAACTCCAAGGTGCGGTTACGTGTCGGTCATCAACAATCACAGTTTGGGCCGATTCTGGCCCGTTTCTTGGACTACTACTCTATTTTGGGGTCACAGAGTCATTTCCATGATTGACGAACCCCAGGGCGCGTTTACGTGTCGGTCATCAACACTCACATATTCGGCCGATTCTAGTCCGTTTTGTGCACTATCACTCAGCGTTTTGGGGACCTAGAGCAATTTCCACGATCGATGAGCCCCGGGGTTCGTTTATGTGTCCGTCGTCAACACTGAGAGTTTTGGCCAATTCTGACGGGTTTCGTGGACTATTACTCACCGTTTTGGGGTCCCGAAGCGATTTCCATAGTTGTTGAACCCCAAGGTGTCCTTACGTGTTGGTCATCAACACTCGCAGTTTTGGCCGATTCTGGCCCGTTTCATGGACTATTACTCACGGTTTTGGGGTCCCGAAGCGATTTCCATAGTTGTTGAACTCCAAGGTGTGCTTACGTGTTGGTCATCAACACTCACAGTTTTGGTTGATTCTGGCTGTTTCATGGACTATTACTCACCGTTTTGGGGTCCCGAAGCGATTTCCATGGTTTTCGAACTCCAAGGTGCGCTTACGTGTCGGTCATCAACAATCACAGTTTGGGCCGATTCTGGCCCGTTTCTTGGACTACTACTCTATTTTGGGGTCACAGAGTCATTTCCATGATTGACGAACCCTAGGGCGCGTTTACGTGTCGGTCATCAACACTCACATATTTGGCCGAATCGTGTCCGTTTCGTGCACTATTACTCGGCATTTTGGAGACCCAGAAGGATTTCCACGATTGATGAACCCCGGGGTGCATTTATGTGTCTTTCGTCAAGACTCACAGTTTTGGCCAATTCTGACATGTTTCGTGGACTATTACTCACGGTTTTGGGGTCCCGAAGTGATTTCCATAGTTGTTGAACTCCAAGGTGTGCTTACGTGTTAGTCATCAACACTCGCAGTTTTGGCCGATTCTGGCCCGTTTCATGGACTATTACTCACCGTTTTGGGGTCCCGAAGCGATTTCCATGGTTGTCGAACTCCAAGGTGCGCTTACGTGTCGGTCATCAACAATCACAGTTTGGGCCGATTCTGGCCCGTTTCTTGGACTACAACTCTATTTTGGGGTCACAGAGTCATTTCCATGATTGACGAACCCCAGGGCGCGTTTACGTGTCGGTCATCAACACTCACATATTTGGCCGAATCGTGTCCGTTTCGTGCACTATTACTCAGCGTTTTGGAGACCCAGAGGGATTTCCACGATTGATGAACCCCGGGGTGCATTTATGTGTCTTTCGTCAACACTCACAGTTTTGGCCAATTCTGACATGTTTCGTGGACTATTACTCACGGTTTTGGGGTCCCAAAGTGATTTCCATAGTTGTTGAACTTCAAGGTGTGCTTACGTGTTGGTCATCAACACTCGCAGTTTTGGCCGATTCTGGCCCGTTTCATGGACTATTACTCACCGTTTTGGGGTCCCAAAGCGATTTCCATGGTTGTCGAATTCCAAGGTGCGCTTACATGTCAGTCATCAACAATCACAGTTTGGGCCGATTCTGGCCCGTTTCTTGGACTATTACTCTATTTTGGGGTCTTCGAGTCATTTCGATGAATGACGAACCCTTGGTGCGTTTACGTGTCGGTGATCAACACTCACATATTCGGCCGATTCTAGTTTGTTTTGTGCACTATCACTCAGCGTTTTGGGGACCTAGAGCAATTTCCACGATCGGTGAGCCCCGGGGTTCGTTTATGTGTCCGTCATCAACACTGAGAGTTTTGGCCAATTCTGACGGGTTTCGTGGACTATTACTCACCGTTTTGGGGTCCCGAAGCGATTTCCATAGTTGTTGAACCCCAAGGTGTCCTTACGTGTTGGTCATCAACACTCACAGTTTTGGCCGATTCTGGCCCGTTTCATGGACTATTACTCACGGTTTTGGGGTCCCGAAGTGATTTCCATAGTTGTTGAACTCCAAGGTGTGCTTACGTGTTGGTCATCAACACTCGCAGTTTTTGCCGATTCTGGCCCGTTTCATGGACTATTACTCACCGTTTTGGGGTCCCAAAGCGATTTCCATGGTTGTCGAATTCCAAGGTGCGCTTACATGTCGGTCATCAACAATCACAGTTTGGGCCGATTCTGGCCCGTTTCTTGGACTATAACTCTATTTTGGGGTCTTGCAGTCATTTCGATGATTGACGAACCCTTGGTGCGTTTACGTGTCGGTGATCAACACTCACATATTCGGCCGATTCTAGTCCGTTTTGTGCACTATCACTCAGCGTTTTGGGGACCTAGAGCAATTTCCACGATCGATGAGCCCCGGGGTTCGTTTATGTGTCCGTCGTCAACACTGATAGTTTTGGCCAATTCTGACGGGTTTCGTGGACTATTACTCACCGTTTTGGGGTCCCGAAGCGATTTCCATAGTTGTTGAACCCCAAGGTGTCCTTACGTGTTGGTCATCAACACTCGCAGTTTTGGCCGATTCTGGCCCGTTTCATGGACTATTACTCACGGTTTTGGGGTCCCGAAGCGATTTCCATAGTTGTTGAACTCCAAGGTGTGCTTACGTGTTGGTCATCAACACTCACAGTTTTGGTTGATTCTTGCCGTTTCATGGACTATTACTCACCGTTTTGGGGTCCCGAAGCGATTTCCATGGTTGTCGAACTCCAAGGTGCGCTTACGTGTCGGTCATCAACAATCACAGTTTGGGCCGATTCTGGCCCGTTTCTTGGACTACTACTCTATTTTGGGGTCACAGAGTCATTT
>NW_025237210.1:0-4803 GCF_018294505.1 Triticum aestivum
AGATTACTCAGTTCTCTTTTCAGTACTAACTATTTAGCAAAGGTACATTTGATTCCTATTTTTGTGTTTTGTTTTAGCTGAAGGTGAAATGAGGCAGATTATCCTCCTTGTTGGCTTGCAAGTTGCACCTGATTTTCATAAAAGGTTGGCGCACTTGTTAAATTGAATGATTGCATTATAGTCAACTTTCAAACGAAATTCACTGTTGCAGTTAATTCTTGTTCATGGTTCCCTTGCACCTGGTTAGCTGTTGAACATATTTTCATAATTCCGTCTATGTTGCATCACTTGGAATTATATTTATCATATCATTTTAGCGGCTAACCATTTTAAGGAACCAATGCTTCATGTGATGTTTGATCTTAACATATGCTCAAGAAATAAAACTTCTACTGATATGCAGAGCATTGATCTTATTTTTTTCCTGTGACTGGAGCAATGGGTACCAATTGGGTCCACTAGCTATGAGATGGCTTGTTTCTTTTTGATGTACTCCCCCCGTTTTTTTACTTCGCATATTAGATTTGTCTTAAGTCAAGTTTTGACTGCTAAGTGCTAACAGGAAGAATCTTTGACCGTTAATACTCTTGCGTTAGATTTTGTTGAATGTCCTTTTGGGTTGAAATGGCTGCCATGTGTGTTGATGCTAAAATTATAAGTCGTCTGGGCCAGACATTTGAAATGTTTGCAAATTGTTCTGACTCATGTTTCTTGAACTGAAGAATGGACTTTCTTTTCTTCTTCTTAGTACTCAATAGTAGCAATCCATCTGTAGAAATGACTTATCATTTTATCGAGGTATTTTTTTTAGATTACACGATGGTGTTCTTACCACTAATTTTTTTTTGCTAATAAAGGTGTGTCTTCTGTTTCTATGTTGTGTTTTAGCAGCTTTCTTAGAATGCAATCTTTCAGTTAAAATACTTGTTCTAGCAAGTTGTACCTGATTTTCATACAAGAGCTATGAGAATTAGTTTAATTGAAATATTGCGTTATAAGCAACTTTTTGATGAAATGCTCTGGTTTGCACTTCGTTCTTGTTCATTATTCCATTGTATTTGGTTAGGTATTTAAACATAGGTTCTCGTTGCATCATTTGGAATTATCATTTCACTTGGACTGTAACCATTTTAAGGAATTAATACTATACTAGCATTATTCCTGTGACAACCAGGATCATCTATGTAGAGCGGATAATAGACTAAGTAGGGCTGGTATTTGTGGTGCCTTTCTCACCTGTGTTCTTTTAACTGCAGTTTCTGCTTATTGATTTGAGCATTATATGGGTTATTTGCTGTTCACTGTATTCAAGGAACCATGCCACCCGAGTTCCACGCCCCCACGATACCGTTTGGTAATAAAGTAATAACTGACCTACAAGATGTATTCTTATTAGCAATCGGCTGCCATCACAAGGAAAAACCATTTTCACTGTCAGGTATGTTCACAGTTTTAATTATGCCTTGAGCTGTGGAGGACACTATTGCTAGTTTGTAAGAATAGTTCACTGTCATGTATGTTAAGGGAAAAATAGTTCCCTCGTATGTTTCCTCCTGCAGCATAGTTTGCAAGAAAGGAAGAAGATGACCGAGTCTTTGTGTGTGACAGTGTGAGTGAGTTCATCTATATTGCTGTGATCATCGGCATTTTGTTGCAGAGATGTGTGTGTCAGCCTAAGTGCCTAACTGGTTGCCAGATTCCTAGGTATGCAAGGAACTTGTGATCCTTGCAGTCCTTGGTGTTGTTGTTTCACCCCCCTTTGGTGAAACAGCACATGGTGCTAGCTATTCCCTGTAACTTTTACGAGCAAGCATGCTTATGCTCAAAGTAATTATTGTTATGAGCAGGCATGTCTATGCTGAAAATAACAAGAATCGAGAAAACAATTGAAGATCTTGGGCAGGCGTGCTGCGACAAAATACACTAAGAAGAGGCAGTGGCGCGTCGAGCTGAGTTGCGGCAAATTCTGAAGGCGCACCCAGAAATTCAGGCACCGACTGGTTATGTGTCGGATTGGCGTCCTGTACGGAGGAGATGAGAAGCAAAGTCCTGCTGATGCTGTTGGCGCTTGAGGAATAGTGTTATTATTCACAGCAAAGGTAATGGCACCATTGCTGCCTCATTTGCCATTCTCCAGAATTATTTCTGTACCCAACCTGATTACCATTTTTTTTCGAAAAGGGGGATTCCCCGGCCTCTGCATCAAATAGATGCATACGGCCATCTTATTAATCAAATAAAGTAGTGCCAACAAGGTTTCAAAGGTCTCAAAAAGTAATAAAAAAGCACATAAAGCTCACACAGAGCTAAAGAGGGCTAGAAACATCAACTAGTTTGGAAAAGACGCCACAACCGGCTGGCTAAAACTAGATAGGGATACTAAATGTCTATCCTATTACATGACCGCCACCCAAACCGGTTGAAGATATCCCGAGCTACCATCTCCCAGCGGAAAGACCCAGTAACCAAATGCTCCCTGGCCTCCGTCTGGGTGAGTAGCGACCACGAACGGATCAGTGCCGTAGTTCGGAATAAGAGCTACAAAAAATGTATACATGATATTCTGTTAAAGACCAAATCATTTTTGCAATTCCAGATAGTCCACAGCAAAGCACAGACTCCAACCCGAATATGTCTCGCTAAGTCAGGCTCAATCCCATTAAGCCATGTCCCAAATAACGCATTAACAGAATTCGGTGGGTTGATATTAAAAGCAATATGGACTGTCTGCCAAACTACCTTGGCCAGCGGGCAATCAAAAAAGAGGTGTTTGATAGTCTCATCCCGATCGCAGAAGCTACACCTAGTAGGTCCTGTCCAATTACACTTTATCAAGTTGTCCTTAGTTAAAATAACTTGTTTATGGACAAACCACATAAACACTTTTATTTTCAAAGGAACTTTGACATCCCAAACATGCTTGGACGTAGGAATGGAGTGCGAATTAATAGCATCAATATACGTTGATTTGACCGTAAATACTCCAGACTTAGTCAACTTCCAGCGTAATTCATCGGGTTGTTGAGAAAGCTGGACTTCCATCAGTCTCCTAACTAGACGGAGCCATTCTTCCCAACGATTGCCCACTAGCGTTCGTCGGAACTGAATATTAAGGGGGGTAGGTTGAAAGACCGATGCAACGAACACCTCACGTCGTTGAACAATGCGGTACAAAGACGGGTATTGGATGGCCAAGGGTGTCTGACCGAGCCAAGTATCCTCCCAGAAACGTGTACTCGTGCCGTTTCCAATAACAAATTTCGTCCTATTAAACAATGCCTGTTTGACTTTCATAAGGACTTTCCAGAAGGGCGAATTGGTCGGCCGGACTGTAACCTGGGACAAAGTTTTTGTCTGAAGGTACTTGCTGCGAAGGATTTGAGCCCACATAGCATCATTCTCCGAAGAGAGCTTCCACAGCCACTTGCTAAGAAGACATTTATTCTTAACTTCGAGATTCTCAATCCCGAGACCCCCTTGGTCTTTCGGTCTACAAATGATATCCCATTTAGCAAGTCGATATTTTCTTTTAAGCTCATCACCCTGCCAAAAGAAGCGCGATCGATAGAAGTCCAGTCTCTTCCTAACCCCAACTGGCACCTCAAAGAACGATAGAAGAAACATTGGCATACTTGTGAGCACCGAATTAATTAGAATTAATCGGCCTCCGTATGACATGAGCTTACCCTTCCAGCAGCTCATTTTCTTCTCAAATCGGTCCTCGATGCACTTCCACTCTCTGTTTGTCAGCCTACGATGGTGGATAGGAATCCCCAAGTAAGAGAAGGGTAACTCTCCCAACTCACATCCAAACAATTGCCTATAAGCATCCTGTTCATCTTTGGCCCTACCAAAACAGAACAGCTCGCTCTTATGAAAGTTGATCTTTAACCCGGTCAATTGTTCAAATAGGCATAACACCAGCTTCATATTTCTTGCCTTGGCCAGGTCATGCTCCATAAAGATGATTGTATCATCAGTGTACTGAAGGATGGAAACACCTCCATCAATAAGATGAGGTACTAATCCACCGACTTGACCATTTTCCTTAGCCCTTCCTATCAAAATTGCCAACATATCCACCATAATGTTAAACAAGATAGGGGACATCGGATCTCCTTGTCTTAGGCCTTTATGTGTATGGAAATAGTGACCTATGTCATCATTAACTCTAATTCCCACACTACCTTTTTGCATAAATGATTCAACCTGTCGGCGCCAGGCTTCATCAAAACCTTTCATACGCAATGACTGTTGGAGAAATGGCCATTTGACCTTATCATACGCTTTCTCGAAATCCACCTTAAAAATCACTCCATCTAATTTTTTGGAATGGATTTCATGGAGCGTTTCATGCAGGACTACCACCCCTTCAAGGATATTTCTGTCCGGCATGAAAGCGGTTTGTGACTGTTGCACCACAGAATGCACAATCTGTGTGTGCCTGTTAGTCCCGACCTTGGTGAAAATTTTGAAACTAACATTGAGGAGACAGATCGACCTGAATTGCTCAATTCGCACCGCATCTGTCTTCTTAGGAAGCAGTGTGATAGTCCCAAAATTCAGGTGAAATAATTGAAGCTGTCCAGAGAACAGATCATGGAACATAGGTAGTAAATCCCCCTTAATAATGTGCCAGCACTTTTTATAGAACCCTGCCGGGAATCCATCCGGTCCAGGAGCCTTATTGTTTTTCATTTGTGTACACTAGTAGAAAACGGAGCTTTAGCGCCAGTTTGTAAGGGCCTTTAGTGCCGGTTCCATAACCAGCACTAAAGGATGGGCACTAAAGCCCCCCCCCCC
>NW_025237211.1:0-4803 GCF_018294505.1 Triticum aestivum
GTGTTTCATGCTAAACCGGTCACCGCTTCACGTGGCCATGTCAACTGTATCTCTGCCGAAGAAGCTCAAGAAGATCCCAACGTCGTTCTCGGTACGCTTCTTGTTAATTGCCACCCGGCATCTGTTCTTTTCGATACAGGAGCCTCTCATTCTTTTATATCTGAAAATTATGCTCGTTTGCATAACGTTGCATTCTATGACTTGCCATCCTCCATGGTAATTCAAACTCCGGGATCCAAATGGCAAACTTCTAGAGTAAGCCATGGAAATGAAATCCAAGTCGACAGACTTGTTTTCCTCGCATCTTTGATAGCCCTTAAATCTTCAGATATTAATATCATTTTGGGTATGGACTGGATGTCAGCTCATCAAGCCAAAATTGATTGCTTCTCTAGGACTGTTCAACTCACCCATCCTTCGGGGAAGATAGTCAATGTCTTGACCCAAATAGCCAAGCGACAATTATATTCTCTTAACGCCAGTCCTTTGCCAGACCTTGAGGACGTTCCGGTAGTCCGTGACTTCCCGGATGTCTTTCCAGAGGAATTGCCAGGTGTTCCACCTGACAGGGATGTTGAGTTCGTAATAGACCTCATTCCAGGAACCGTTCCGATTGCTAGAAGACCTTATAAGATGGCACCCCTAGAACTAGCCGAGCTTAAGAAACAACTCGATGAGTCCTTGAAAAAGGGTTTCATCCGACCTAGCTCATCACCGTGGGCTTGCCCCGTCCTATTCGTCAAGAAGAAAGATGGTACGGACCGGATGGTTGTACATTACCGACCTGTCAATTTGGTCACAATCAAAAACAAATATCCACTTCCCAGGATCAACGATCTGTATGATCAGCTCGCTGGATCCTCAGTCTTCTCCAAGATGGATTTGAGGCTGGGATACCATCAAATCAAAATCAGAAACGGGGACATTCCTAAAACGGCCATTGTTACTCGTTATGGCCAATACGAGTACACCGTCATGTCCTTCGGTCTAACCAACGCTCCAGCCACTTTTTCTCGGTTAATGAACTCAATCTTCATGGAGTATTTGGATAAATTCGTCGTAGTTTATCTCGATGATATACTCATCTACTCCAAGAACGAGGAAGAACATGCCGAACATCTAAGGCTAGTGTTGAAGAAACTTCGAGAGCATCGCCTTTATGCCAAATTCTCTAAATGTGAATTCTGGTTGTCAGAAGTGACCTATCTGGGTCATGTAATATCTGGTAAAGGTATTGCTGTTAACCCTGAGCGAGTTCAAGCCGTCCTTGATTGGACTCCACCCGAATCGGTCAAGCAAGTTCGGAGTTTTCTAGGCTTAGCGAGCTATTGTCGTCGCTTTGTCGAGAACTTCTCCAAAGTTGCTAAACCTCTAACCGAACTCCTCAAGAAAGATAAGAAGTTCGAATGGACTCCACAATGTGAGCACAGCTTTCAGGAACTGAAAAGATGCCTGACTTCTGCTCCCGTGCTGGTACCGCCAGACTTCTCCAAGGACTTCGTTATCTACTGCGACGCCTCGCGACAAGGACTAGGTTGCATTCTCATGCAAGATCGACACGTAATTGCTTACGCCTCACGGCAATTGCACCCACATGAGGAGAATTATCCTACTCATGATCTAGAGCTTGCAGCCGTAGTCTATGCACTTAAGACCTGGCGACATTACCTCCTCGGTAATCGTTGCGAAATATTCACTGATCACCAAAGTCTAAAGTATATTTTCACCCAACCGGATTTGAATCTCAGGCAGAGACGTTGGGTTGAATTGATCACTGACTTCGACTTAGGGATAACCTATACCCCAGGGAAAGCCAACGTCATGGCTGATGCGCTAAGTCGTAAATCTTATTGTAACAACCTGATGTTACAACAAAGTCAACCGCTTCTCCATGAGGAATTTCGAAAGCTTAACCTTCACATTGTTCCTCAAGGTTTCTCTCCACCTTGGTGGCAAAACCTACCCTTACGGATCAAATTATCAAAGCACAGAAGGTAGATCCGGGAATCTCCCGCATCAAGAGGAACATTTAGAAAGGAATTGCGGATTGTTTCTCCATTAATGATCAAGGAGTCGTATACTTCGGGGATCGACTAGTAGTTCCCAAAGTGCGCAACCTAAGGCGATTAATCCTTAAGGAAGCTCATGAATCTCCTCTCACTATTCATCCCGGTAGTGCCAAGATGTATCAGGATCTACGCCAGAGGTTCTGGTGGACTAGGATGAAGAGAGAAATTGCTCAGTATATTGCAAATTGCGACGTCTGTCGTCGTGTAAAAGCAGAGCATCAACGGCCTGCTGGCACCCTTCAACCCTTAGCTATTCCTGAATGGAAATGGGATAAAATTGGTATGGATTTCATTACCGGCTTTCCCAGGACCAAAAGGGGGAATAATGCTATTTTCGTCGTGGTCGATCGTCTTTCCAAAGTAGCTCATTTCTTACCTGTTCGTGAGAGTATAACCGCTAGTCAGCTGGCAGACTTATACATCTCCCGAATAGTGTCCCTCCATGGTGTTCCTTTGGAAATCAATTCGGATCGAGGAAGTCTTTTCACCTCTCGATTTTGGGAAAGTTTCCAAAATGCTATGGGAACTCGTCTCTCCTTTAGCACCGCTTTCCACCCTCAGTCAAGTGGTCAAGTGGAACGCATCAATCAGATTCTAGAAGACATGCTTCGAGCCTCCGTTATCTCTTTCGGAATGGACTAGGAGAAGTGCCTTCCATTTGCCGAATTCGCTTACAACAACAGCTATCAATCTAGCTTGGGTAAAGCCCCTTTTGAAGTTCTCTATGGACGATGATGTCGAACACCCCTTAACTGGTCAGAGACCGGGGAAAGGCAATTCTTTGGCCCGGATATGATTCAGGAAGCAGAAGAACAAGTTCGTATCATTCGTGAAAAGTTGAAAACAGCCCAATCCCGTCAAAAGAGTCAATATGACCGAAAACATAAGGCTATGACTTTCGAGGTTGACGAGAAGGCTTATCTTCGGGTCACCCCTCTGAAGGGAACCCATCGTTTCGGTATCAAAGGCAAATTGGCTCCTCGTTACATTGGACCTTTTCGCACTCTTGCCAAACGAGGAGAAGTTGCCTACCAGTTGGAACTACCTCCGCACCTCCCCAGAGTTCACGATGTCTTCCACGTTTCTCAACTCAGGCGTTGCTTCTCGGATCCTATCCGTGAGGTGGACCACGAAACGCTTGATCTCCAAGATAATCTTACATATCGAGAGTACCCCATTCGTATCCTCGATCAAGCCGAACGTACCACGCGACGTCATAATATCAAGTTTCTCAAGGTTCAATGGTCGCACCATTCTGAGGATGAAGCAACTTGGGAAAGGGAGGATCGTCTTCGACTTGAATATCCCGCCTTCTTCGCGGAGGAACCCAAATCTCGGGACGAGATTCTTTTGAGTGGGGGTGAGTTGTCACACCCTAGCTAGTCATGCATTAGAGTGTTGCATCATGTTTACTCTTTCATCAGAAACTTGAAATGGGGATGACAGAACCCCCAGTCCCCTCTGAAACCAACTAGGGTTACTAAAATAATTTTTCAATGAACCTGAAATGCCCTTCTAAAATGCCCATCATTTTTGCCTTGGTCCAGAACCTCTGCCAAAAGTGGTGCACATTTTCCTAGGCCATCCTAAGGTTTTTGATTTAAATCATAAATATTAGAATTTGGGCATTTAAAATAATATAAAATATTTAAATGCTCAAATATCTCCAAACTGAAATGTTTCATGTTGGAAATAATCCAACTATGGACCAGGAGTAGTTTGGTGATTTTTGGAGTTGCCTAGGTATTTTATTTAATTCAACAAAGTTGCAGATATATTAAATAAAAAAACAGAAATAGAAAAAAGGGGGAAAACTTACCTGTGTGGCCCAGCCAGCTGGCCGGCCCAGCTAGCCAGCCCAGCCCACCACCGCCGTCGTCCTCCTGGCGCCAGTCGGCCAGGCGTGTGGCCGGCGCGCGCGCACGGCCACCGCGCCACGCCACCTCTCTCCCTGCCTGCCTGCCCTCCCCTCCTCGCCTCGGTGTCCCTGGACGACGCCACGCCTTCTCCCTGCTCTCTCTCACTCTCCCCCGACTCTCCCTCGCTCTCTCTCTCTCCCGGCCGAACACCACCGTCGCCGCCGTTCGCCATAGCCACCATCTCCGGCCAACCCCTCGCTCCCCCGATTAGCTCAGGAGCTCCGCCTCGACTCCCTCTTCCTCCCCACCGCTCCACAGCTCCCCGGAAGCCCTGCATCGCCGCCACGTCGCCGTTCCCCTCTTCGGGCTCCGACCGTCGCCGCCGTCGAATTCACCGTCACCAGCGCGTCCCCGAGCCCGCTATCCATCCCTGCAGCTCCGCGGTGAGCCCCCGGATCATTTCCCCCTTCTCCCCTGGTCTCTTTCGACCTCTAGGCCCTAGCCCCACCTCGGCCGAGACCTCCACGCTGCCGGCGATGTCGCCGTCGTGGCCACGGTCGCCGTAGCACCCAACCGAGCGCACCATCGTGCTCCCCGCCTCACCAGGAGCACGCAGCACGCACCAACGCTTCCCCAAACCCCCTGCAACGCTGATCCCGACCGCACCCGAACTCCGGCCGCCGCAGCCGAGCTCGCCGCCGTCAACTCCGGCCACCCCGAGCCCAACCACCACCACCAATAGACGCGGCTCAACCTCAGCAACACGTAGATGCCTTCCGCCGTCCATTTGGTTGCCGGAATGGCAAAAATCACTTCCGCCGCCGCGTCGGGCTCGCCGGCGACTAAACGCCGGCAGCCGACACTGACTTTGACCA
>NW_025237212.1:0-4800 GCF_018294505.1 Triticum aestivum
GCCCGCCTATGCTATTGTCACCGTGCGGAGTTAAGCATGCAGATGCATGGAAGGATTGGATGGTAGAAAGCTGATGGAGCATCTATCTGCAAACGTTGGAGTGTTAACCTTAGCTGGTGTATACACCAGGATCTGGAGTGTTACATCAGGAAGTTAAGATGGACCTACAAGAAGCAATATTTGACAATAAGGCAATTGGTGAAGAACTCAGGACCCAGAAGCTGAAAGTAGACAAGATGAAGGAGCAAAACATCGAGATACCGGAGATTTGACAATAACTGAAGGACAGTAGGATCATGGATCATGTCAAGGATGTTGAAACCGGCAGTTGGAACGTAACTCCAGAAATATTGAAGGACGTCGCGAGAGACTTCGCGTCAACAGAGATGATCTGGCAAAAGAACTTGAGCAGGACAAGCACGATTGGAAGAAGCCATCGGAGACATGAACATGACTTGAAGAATTTGGAGACGTTGAAGATTCATTGACCTTTAGAAGACCAAACCCCTATTATATACCTACGTTAGATGCGACGTTTGTGAGCTGTCATTTGTTTGATGTTTTTTCGACAGCCACAACAAAAATCTGTCTTTTCAAAACTTTTTTTTTTGTATTGAGTGCATCCCTCTCGATCTCTCTTATCCCACCCCAAACCCATGGACCCAATATAGGATTAATGGAGATGAACTTGTACTCTCTGGACCGATGAGTCAATGGGAGATGGACTGATGGATTCAGAACATGAGGATCACATGGAGAATAACCCTATAGCCGGAAAGGATATGACCCAGCACGCTCTTCCATTCTTTGAAAGAAGTGTTGCTACCTGGTGGAGGATGTACCAAACCATCAACAGATGACAAGGAGTAACTACTTGGGAAGAATTTAAGTTGACTTTGCTAAAGTCTCGGTTTGTGAACCAGAAGTTGAAGCCTTATGAAAAAGATATGAAGAAACCTTGTGCGTACAAGCTCTGTGGAGAAATAGGACACAACCATAAAGAAAAGAAGGACGAATACCCTCATAAGTAGAGGATTATCAAAGGAGTTAGCCGAGGATTTTCAGGGAACTTCGATTGGAGATTGTTCCCAAAGGTTTTGTTGTAGCAATGGAAGTTCAGTTTACATTGTTGGAAAAGATCCGTGAAGCTCAGAAGGATGACAAATAGATTGCTGAGGTAAAAGAGAGGATGAGCAAAGGAAAGGCCAAAGGTTTTCATAAGGATGAACACGACACCTTATGGTTTGAGAATAGTGTATATGTGCCAATAATGCAAAGATCAGGAAGTTAATACTTCAGGAGGCTCATGACTCACCATACTTGATTCGCCCTGGAAACACCAAGATGTATTTGGATTTGAAGGAGTGTTTCTGGTGGACTGGTATGAAGGAGGATATTACGGAGTATGTAGTCGTAAGTGATGTATGTCAGAGAAAGTAAAAGCAGAGCATCAGAAGTCAGCAGGATTATTGCAGCCTATGCTAATACCTGAATGGAAGCAGGATAAGCTTGGCATGGATTTCATTACCAGATTTCCCAGAACCCGAACGGGATATGATTCTATCTGGGTAATAGTTTATTCGCTTGATCAAAGTGGCTCGCTTTATCCCAGAGAAAACCACCTATACAAGTGCGAAGTTGGCCAAGATATATATTTGAGAAAGGATCGTATGTCTGCATGGAGTTCCGAGGACCATCGTAGAGGAACGCAGTTTACCTCAAAGTTTTGGAATCAGCTGCACCAGACTTTGGGTACTAGGCTAGAGTTCAGTACAGCCTTTCATCCGCAGACAGATGGATAAATCAAGAGAGTCAATCAGATTTTGGAGGACATGTTGAGAGCGTGTGCGCTAGATTATGGATCTAGTAGTGATGATAATTTACCTCACGCGGAGTTTTCTCATTCAAGAATAGCTACCAAGTCGGTTTGAAGATGGCCCCTTTTTGAAGCTTTGTATGGGAGAAAGAGCCAGACACCGTTGATGTGGGATGAAGTTGGAGACCGTCAGTTGTTTGGACCAAATGTGATCAAGGAGTGAGAAGAGAATGTTAAGTTGCTTCGAGATAGACTGAAGGTAGCTCAGTCCAGGCAGAAGAGTTATGCAGACTAAAAAAACGCAAGGAGGTAGTCTATGAAATCGGAGACAGAGCATATCTTTGTGTGCCAGCTCTGCGAGGAGTTAAACGATTTGGAGTTAAGGGAAAGTTAGCCCCGAGGTTTGTAGGACCATACCGAGTTTTGGAGCGTATGGAGAAGTGGCCAACAAGTTGGAGTCACCCGGAGGACTGTCAGGAGTCATGATGTGTTTCACGATTCCCAGTTGAAGAAGTGCCATGCAGAGATGGCCAATATTTCCTTGTAAGGACGCTTGACCCTGGAAAGGATAATGATGTTCCACGAAGTGGAGTATGGATTTCATAAGTATAAGTTTTATCACGGTATGTGGGACATCCCACGAGGATGAAGAGATGAAGTGTTATTGGATATAAAGGAGGTATGATGTTGGAAATATGGATCAATGGAAATTCCATGAAGAGTCTGAGTAATCATGTCCCCGTTTGGTGCAAATATAAGGAAAAGAGACAGTACATTTGGATGGATTTTAAGTACGCCAGGAAGTTGGATGTTGGGATAATGATCAGTTGCCCAGATGATGAGTTCAAGATTTGCAAGTGATGAGATGGGCCATAACCCACAGGCCCCAGGACCTGCCAAGAAGCAAGCACACTCTTGCTGAAGGAAAAACCCTGGAAGAAGTTACGACTTGTATCAACCGACGATTTTATAGGAGTTTACGCAAAACCTGAGAGTTGTTAAGTAACGATAGATGTTTGTTTGGCTTGCAGAATCAATGGATTTTCCGAACTTGGTTCGTCGACAAGAAGAATTCTGCAATGCTTGTGAGGATGACCGAGTGTTAGAATGCGAGATTCGCTAAACCATGTACAAGGAAATGATTTGGGTGCGGGATGGATTGATCACCATACCGACTTACTCTTATTATTCGCTTTGCTATATGGGATGGTAAATCTGAGTGACTTACCTATAGTGGAGAGACGACGATCAAAACCTTATTTGAACCTTAAAAAGGTATAGGTATTTTTTTCCCTTGTACACGGCAGTTGTTGCCAACCGTAGGTTATACGGTGAGGTTCAACCCAGACCCTTTCCTGCAGGAGAAACCATAAATTGTTGACCACCACGAGATATCGATAGTTGTTTAGCATTGGCGTCAGACCCGTCAGCTATGAAGACCCAGTTTCGGGATAACCTTACCAAGATGAAAGGACAAAGGAATTGAGGAAAAGGTTATGCCACTACCGGAAGAGCCCAGAGAAGGGATTATCCTTAATATCTGAGAAGACTGACACTGTCAACGATAAGGATGGAGTATATGAGTTTTGATGGAACCGTAACAATGTTTCTAAGGGTGGTAGCACCCGAGACCTCGGAGATGATCGATGGACTTTGAGAAGACCCCAAACCCTAACCTATTCTTTCTAGCCTCTCCGAATCTCGAGGACGAGATTCATTTTAAGGGTGGTAGTTTGTAACATCCCAAAATTCTAAATTTTGGAATGTTATAAACAAATAGATAGATTTGACTGATTGTTTGATTGATTGTCTGAAAGTGAGTGAATTCAAAACCTTTTGAAAGTTAAATGAGAGGGAATAAAAGGACTTTCCCAAACTTTCATTTTGCATTTTATGCTCTCCGTGAATTCGAATGCTTTTCAAACACAAAACCCTAGAGAGAAGATGACATGACTTCTTCCATTTAAAAATGAAAAGGGTGTTTGAAAAATAATTGAATTTCATTTGGAAATATTCCAATTCTGAAACTTTATGCGACTCAATGATTTTCACGAGAGAAGATAAAATGACTTCTTCAAATTATATGAAATATGAGTTGGGAGTTTCAAAGAATTAAATTCAAAGCCCCTTTGAATTTACTTTCAATTTGGAATAGATCATCAGGCATATTTTATTTTCTTGCATTTTGGTCGATCCTAGAAATTTCACGCAACTCAAGGACCCTTGGAGAGAGTTGGAGATTTCGTTATTTTCATATTTGAGAGTTTTCTCGAATTGAAAAGAGGATCATTTGATTTATTTATTTCATCTTCAATTATTTTTCCGTTATCAAAAAAATATAAGAGAGGGAATAATATGACTTTCCCAAATTTAGGAAAATGAAGATTTAATAAATAGATCAAATTTTGTTTGCCGGAGTTTTATTTGCATTTTATTTGGATAGGGAAAAAAATGCGTGTTTTCAAAAATTGCTTTTTAGGTCCCGAGTAAAGTTCATTTTGTTCAGCTCATTTTTAGGAGTCGAGGAAAATTTACTTTATTAATTTTGGAGTTCGTTTAGATTTTCTTTTATTTATTTTTCTGCGCGCGAGACCGTTTAAAAAAAAAATCCGCAGCGCCTTGGGCCAAAGGCCCAAGCCACTAGCCGCCGGCCGGCCAAGAGGCCATAGCGCGCGTGCACCAGGGAGCCGCCGCTTCCTTCTTTTGCCTAGTCCTAGTAGGACTCTTGTCCTATGTTCGTTTATTCCGTATCTATTTCTAGATCTTTTCCTCTTGTTTCCTAATCCTAATCTATTTCTTGTCCCCTACCCCAAGCAAAACCCTCCCCTCCCCAATATAAATACCCAAGCACCCCCCCCTCTAAACACATCAAACCAACACCTCTCCTCTCCTCTCCGCCGCCCCAAGCCGCGCCTCACCCCGCGCCTCTCACCCGCGCCGCCGCCCTTGTGCATCGCCGCCGCGCCCAACGCCGCCCAACCCCG
>NW_025237213.1:0-4799 GCF_018294505.1 Triticum aestivum
GGGGGGGGGGCTAAAACCCTAAACCTGCGGCGGCCTTTAGTCGCGGTTGGCCAGAAGAACCGCGACTAAAGGTCCTCCGCCCCGACGGCCGCCTGGAGCCCACGTGGACGGGCCTTTAGTCGCGGTTCTTAAGCAACCGCGACTAAAGGGGGGGCCTTTAGTCGCGCCTATTTGGTCGCGGTTGCGCAACCGCGACTAATGGCAGTTGCGAACCGCGACCAAAGGCCCTTTTTCCACCAGTGTCATGTACCAATCATGGAATCTTTGCATCATCGTTGTTAGAGATCTTTCATCTTTGACGAGAGGTTTCCCGTACATGTATTTGTGTTTGTCCACCTCCAAGAAATCATAATTACATTGTCGGACAGGTAATCTTCAAGATTGTTATAACCGGGCACCATTGTCCCGCCCGGATCATTAGCGACGATATCGCTAGACACTTGGAGCGGGGGGAACGATTGGTTCGCTTGTTCACCGAGCTAGGCAACTTTTTCCCCAGCTCGTCGTTCTGCTAACCTTTGACCACTGACAGTACTTCCCGGCCGCTCCGCTTCGATAAACACTTGTAGATGAATATATGATGTTATTTAATTAGCTAATAATTCAGTTTTGTCAACTATGTATCTAGACGCTTTGCAGGTGTTTGATGTATCACAAACTGAAATGAGACAAGAGTGTTGGAATTGATGTAGACACAATACCACTTTACTGGATAGTGGTGAGACCAAAACTAATTCTCGAGTGCATCGGCAGTCAAGGACTCGCAACTTGACAATGATATCTACAGGACGACACAGCAGCTAGACTTAGATCCATCTGTTTGTACTTCTACGCATGACATTGATATGGGGGAGGATCCAGGTTTGAATACCGCTGGTATGCTCACTGAACACCTGCAGTTAGATGCACTCTGAACTAAATATGGAGCAAAAGTAACTAGCTAGGATCAGCGCAAGTTCCACGTAAATGGAAATCTAGTGGAACAACATCCAATATATACGAATTTGGGGTTGATATCTCTCTGGTTGCTGACAGTTTAATTTACTCTGTTTCGTGCAAAGCTAGAATAATATAAATAATGTAAATTCAACTGGTGACATTTATTTTTAGAAGTTCTTGAAAAGTATATGTTGATAATGTACATAGTTCAGTGCAACAACAGAGGATCTAGTAGCTTCTTCTGATGTTCAAGCTTGAATTTCACGGGGGTACACAAGTACATGAAGCCCCTTATCCATGTGCAGAGTAAACATTGTTTTGTATATTGGACCCTTGGATTCATCCTTCAGTCTGAACCTGAAGAACTGTATCAGTGTAGCGGCCACAATTTTCATCTGTCTGTATGCAAATTCTCTCCCCAAGCAGATACGAGGTCCTGCCTGATCATTGGAAGAAGACTCGTTAAATGAAACTGGTTATTTATACTCTAAAGGAAAAATGAATTTATAACTTGAGAAGTGATTTTAAACCATGCAACTTTCTTATATTGGGGTCTGGGTAACTGCTTGCTGTTAGTTGCCGTACTCTTCTGAAAGCACAAGTGATTAGTAGTTGAGTAGCATGGTGTTCCCTACTTTAGTTGAAATGCAATATTATATGCTTGATTTTCTGCTTTAGCAACCGAAGGCCAGATTTAACTACCACTAATGTTACTATTTTCTAAGTTCTTGGCCAACTCTTGGTGGGTATCTAGGTTGTGCCCAACACAAACCTAACCTGTTAACTAATTAGACATGTTCACTTAGTAAAATTATTATAGGCTCTCTAATCATGTCTTTTCTGTAGTACTTACATTGAAAGCTATAAACTTGTAAGGGCTCTCTTGCTGGAAGACTCCATTCACAAGCCATCTTTCAGGCCTGAGTTCTTCGGCATCCTCACCCCAAAGGTATTTCATTCTCCCCATGGCATAAATCATGTAGTTCATTCCATCTCCTTTTATTACTCGTTGGCCGTTTGGCAGTACATCATCTTCATCTGCCATCTTACCATCCTGAAAAGTGTAGCACAAATTAAGTTACTGTGTACGCCAGATCCAAATTAAATTATGTCGAAGCTATCTGGACTTGTTATTTTTGGACTCTACTATTAAAATGAATTGCAAGAGGAATGGTTTGTACCACCGGAACACCAGGATACAGCAGGAGAGTCTCGGTAATCGCAGCATGGAGATAGTGCATTTTGTCAATAGCACCTTGTTTCAGTCTTGCGGTGAATATTTCCATGCTGGTATCTTCTTGTGTCCACTCGACATATTCTCTGATTTCAAAGGCAACCTTATCCCGCACTACTGGGTTCTTGCAGAGCATGTAGAAGAACCATGTAAGGGTATTTCCTGTGGTGTCTTTACCAGCAATCAGGAAACTGAGGACTATGTCACGAAGGTAACGATCGTTCATCGTCTCAGGATCCTTCTCATTTTCCAGTATGAATCTTGACAGTATATCATCTCTGGCTTTCTGCATTTATCATAAAGATAGAATTGAACATATGTAATATTTTGAAATAGTTGTAACAAACTACTGTACAGTTTTGCTTACATGGCCACTTATGTTTTTCATGTTCTCTCTCTTTTGATGGATCAACTGGAACACAAAGTGGTCAATTATCTTTATGCTATTTTTCAGTTTAGCTTCAGACCCGATATTAAGATACCTTTTCAGCTTCCAGAACATATCAACATACCGATAGTAAACAAGAGAATTTGCCTCATCGAATGCCTTGCTGAATTCAATGCTGGATTCATCTGATCCAGATAGCGTGTTAAGCTCAAAACCGAACCCCACTTCGAAAATTGAATCCATAGTTGTTCTCATCAGAAGGTCATGAGGAAATGGTAGAAATTAAGAGAATTGCCAGCAAATGCACATCAAGTCAGTCAGCTTTTGGTACAAGTGTGCTACCTCAAACTTCAAACTCGGAGTCAATTAATTTTTATCTTTACTTGGCTCACTTAGAAATAAGGGTAATGCAGAACCTAATTCCGAAGTTCTCAAGAAACTATGTTTACCCCTCTTATTTGCGAAGAATAGCTAACTGAATTTTTGTTTAGCCGTTTAGGTCTAGGATTTGATATGCTTCTCTCTTTTGTAGCTTATTAAAGTAAATTTTACAGGCGTAGACTGAACTATTAAAGCCATAAATACGATATTAGCACTTAAAATATTATCCTATTTATATTGATGATAATCATGGAAGTACCTGCATGTTTATGGTAATTCTGTTAGCTGCAGCAGATGAGGTCTTCTCTGCCAGTTTTACAGCATTCATTCTGAAAACATTACTGTTGTAGTCGCGTAGCACATTAGTTGAGAACTCGTGGCTTGCTAGCTTCCTCTGGTGTCGCCACTTGTCCCCGTCTGTCACAAAAATCCCATTTCCAAAGAGATCCTTGACGTTTTCTGTGTTGAAGGCCCCATGTGAAAAAGGATCTGTCATTGTCAAATTGTATTCAGACTCAGTACTGTCTTCTACTTTTTGCAAATTGGCACAGGCATTGAGTTTACTCTCTAAATAGCACATATACGATTAGTCTGACTAGCATGAATCTGAATTCAAAGGTTGATAGCACATGACAATATGTTCTACAGACTACTCAAGTTTTGACTGTTGACCATCCTCTGTTTAAAATTTGCAGGATCCAGTTTAACATCTGACATGCAGACTGAACCATCTACCACCAATCCACCATATTATTGGTTAGCCAGAAAGAGAGGAGGAACAAATATGATAAGCAAGGAGAACTACCCTGCTGTATTTACTGAAGTTTGTCTTGAGGACATGCTCGATGACGGCAGGGTCGGCGGTTAAGATCTCACTGTGCCCAGGATAGACGAGCCTGATGGTAGGGTGCACGAGCGCATACTTGACATGCTCATCGAAGATCTTGTCAAAGTTGTTGAGCTGCCGGAACACGGTCCCGATGAGCGGCGGCCGGTCATGGGCTCTCTGGGTGAACTCTCTGATGCAGAAGACGACAAAGGATACAACAACGCCAATGATGTAGAGGGTGATCACCAGCAGGGCTATGGCGAGAGCTGAGACTACACATATGCCCGCGGATGCAGCGAGGGAGGAGAGCTGGGGGGCCAAACACCTAAGTGGAGTTTATAAGATTGAAAAGGATAGACTCCTACATCTTATACGATCCTTAGATGTTAAAGCTGAATCTACAATTCTGCAGTCTGCTGAATTATCTTGTCAGCTTGATGCGGAGAAGAGGTTGAACGAACTTCTCCGTGAAGAAGAGCTGAAGTGGGCGCTCAGAGCAAAGGTTCGCAAAGTAATCCAAGGGGATGCGAACACTCAATTCTTTCATCTTATTGCAAATGGCAAACATAGAAAGAAAAGAATTTTTCAGCTAGAGCAAGATGAAGGCACAATTGTGGGTCACGATAATCTGAAGATCTACATCACCGATTATTATAAGCAGTTATTTGGACCGCCGGAGGATAGCGCGGTGTCCCTCGATGAGTCCAGGACTGAGGATATGCCTCAACTAACTGCTTCTGATAATGCTACCTTGATTGCACCGTTTACGGAAAAGGAAGTTTTCGATGCCATTACCCAGATGGAGAACAATAAGGCTCCTGGGCCGGATGGGTTTCCGGCGGAGTTTTATAAAAAATGTTGGCATATTATCAAGGGGGATCTTTTACCCATGTTTCATGACCTTTTTGCTGGACGGCTTCATCTATTTCACCTGAATTTTGGAACCATAACCTTGCTACCAAAGAAGACAGATGCTCTGAGGATTGAGCAGTTCCGGCCTATTTGTCTTTTGAATGTTAGTTTCAAAA
>NW_025237214.1:0-4799 GCF_018294505.1 Triticum aestivum
ATCATCGTGGAACATGTGGGAGCCAACATGGGTATCCAGATCCCGTTGTTGGTTATTGACCGGAGAATGTCTCGGTCATGTCTGCTTGTCTCCCGAACCCGTAGGGTCTACACACTTAAGGTTCGATGACGCTAGGGTTATAAAGGAAGCTTGTATGTGGTTATTGAATGTTGTTCGGAGTCCCGGATGAGATCCCGGACGTCACGAGGAGTTCCGGAATGGTCCGGAGGTAAAGATTTATATATAGGAAGTCCTGTTTCGGCCATCGGGACAAGTTTCGGGGTCATCGGTATTGTACCGGGACCACCGGAAGGGTCCCGGGGGCCCACCGGGTGGGGCCACCTGCCCCGGGGGGCCACATGGGCTGTAGGGGGTGCGCCTTGGCCTACATGGGCCAAGGGCACCAGCCCCAAGAGGCCCATGCGCCTAGGGAACCCTAGAGGGAAGAGTCCTCAAGGGGGAAGGCACCTCCGAGGTGCCTTGGGGAGGATGGACTCCTCCCCCCCCCTCTTGTCCGCACCCCTTTCTTGGAGGAAGGGGCAAGGCTGCGCCTCCCCCCTCTCCCTTGCCCCTATATATAGTGGAGGGAAGGGAGGGCATCCATACCTGAGCCCCTGGCGCGTCCCTCCCTCCTGTGACACCTCCTCCTCTCCCGTAGGTGCTTGGCGAAGCCCTGCAGGATTGCCACGCTCCTCCATCATCACCACGCCGTTGTGCTGCTGCTGGATGGAGTCTTCCTCAACCTCTCCCTCTCTCCTTGCTGGATCAAGGCGTGGGAGACATCGTCGAGCTGTACGTGTGTTGAACGCGGAGGTGCCGTCCGTTCGGCACTAGGATCATCGGTTATCTGAATCACGACGAGTTCGACTCCATCAACCCCGTTCACTTGAACGCTTCCGCTTAGCGATCTACAAGGGTATGTAGATGCACTCTCCTTCTACTCGTAGCTGGTTTCTCCATAGATAGATCTTGGTGACGCGTAGGAAAATTTTGAATTTCTGCTACGTTCCCCAACACATATGTCTTGGATCTATACTTGTACCCTTGCATGTTATCTAACCCTTGTAGGTACTTGGATGAACCCAAATCTATGAGATTGCAAGTCACTCACATCTTGAGAAATCTCTACATCACCAAGTTTCTACTATATGGTTGTTGAATACAAGGAAGAACGAATCCACTCAACATGTCCTTTGACAAATTCTATATATCAAAGCTCATTTGATATCAAGCTTCATGATTGTCCTTTTGGATACACAAGTGCTTTCCCTTGCAAGACTAACCCATGTAGGAAGACAAAATCAAACTATAAGCGGTGCTCCCACCTCTTGATGGACTACATCAACCTTGAGCATCCAACACAAGTTCGACTACATGACCAAGATCAATACCACCCAAGGTATGTTATTCCATCTTAGAGAAGCTTTACTCCAAGTCATGAGTCAAAGCAATTCTACAAGATGTGAATACATCAAAATGCTTTACCCCATTTTGAACTTAAACGATGAGTATGACCTACGATCAAGTGTTATCACTTGATTCCTCGGTCAATATACTCTAACATAGGTGAATTTGTCACCGACCCTTCTAGATGAAGTTCTCTAGTGTTTCTTTGTTCACTTACTTTGTGTTCTTGCATATCTTAAAAAACTTCATCTAGATCCCTTTTATTCTATTTTTTAATTTTCTACATCTAATTCAATGCAAATCTTTCAGTTAAGTCATTGCAAATCCTTGTGAGATTTACTTTGTCAAGTGAGCTGAGCTGACCAAATTTTTCCTCTCCATTGAACTCGGCCTCACCGATTCATGCCTATCGGCTAGACCGAACTTCAAGCATATCTTGTAGGCAGTTCATCGGTACAACCGACGCGGACTAACCCAGTCTGACCGATATGTGTCATCCATGACACTGCCCACTCGGTGTCACCGATGAGAATGGACCGGTGTTACCAATTTCCCTACTGAGAAATCTTTTTTGTCATTGAATATTTCATTTCTTCTTCAGCTCCACTCGATGATTCTTATCCTCTACCCGCATCTTACTACATGCTGCTTTGTAGTGTGTCTCAAGGACCAGACCTATTTGACTCATTCTCCAGAAGATCCCTTCTTGGAAATTGATGTCAAAGGGGGAGAGAGAGCACATCAAAGCTTATCAAATGGGAGAGAGAGCACATCTTCCAGATGCTAGCAAAACAAGAGGAGAGAAGTCACATGTCTTTAATCACCCCTTTTATCTATTCGGCGCCACCGAGTTCACTTGACATAGCCACTACCACAAAGCCTAGACAATTCGGACTCACTGAGATGGCCTTGCAAACTCTCTGTTACCTATTGTAATTATTTCAGTCTCACCGAAATGTGCAATCGGTCCCACTGAGTTTGCCTGACCAACTCTCTCTTTGCTCTTTGCTAAAATCGATCTCTCCGAGTTCATGCAATCGGTCTCACGAAGATGAGGTTTTACCCTAGCCCTAGCACATTGATCCCACCGAGTTGATCATGCCGGTCCCACCGAGATTCCTGACATTCACATTTAGAACTAAATCGGTCTCATCGGGTTCTTCTATTTGGTCTGACCGACTTGGGTCAAATATGTGTAACGGTTGGATTTTGTGTGGACGCTATATACCCCTCCACCCCTTCTCCATCAGTGAGAGAGCCATCAGAACGTGCCTACACTTCCACTACTCATTTTCTAAGAGAGAACCACCTACTCATGTGTTGAGACCAAGACATTCCAATCCAACCACAAGAATCTTGATCTCTAGGCTTCCCCAAGTTTCTTTCCACTCAAATCATCTTTCCACCATAGCCAAATCTGTGAGAGAGAGTTGAGTGTTGGGGAGACTATCATTTGAAGCACAAGAGAAAGGAATTCATCATCATCACACCATCTCTTACCTTTTGGAGAGTGGTGTCTCCTAGATTGGTTAGGTGTCACTTGGGAGCCTCCGACAATATTGCGGAGTTGAACCAAGGAGTTTGTAAGGGCAAGTAGATCACCTAATTCGTGATGATCTACCCGAGTAAGGCAAGTCCTTCGTGGGCGATGGCCATGGTGGGATAGACAAGGTTGCTTATTTGTGGACCCTTCATGAGTGGAGCCCTCCGTGGACTCGCGCAACTGTTACCCTTCCTGGGTTGAAGTCTCCATCAACGTGGTTGTACGATAGCGCCACCTATCGAAACCACGCTAAAAATCTCCGTGTCTTCATTTCATTTGCACACTCCAATCCAATCCCATCCCTTTACTTTCTTGCAATTATCATGCATTACTCTTTCCACTGCTTATACTCTTGCCATGCTTGCTTGAAATGTATTGTGTATGCTTAAAATTGTGCTAAAACTCCACCCCAACTTGAAGAATTTATAAAATTTCACTTTTGCTTATTGAGTGTCTAATCCCCCCCCTCTAGACACCTCTTCTCGATGCTCCAGAGACTAAGGGATATTAAGGCCTCCTTTTAATAGAGAACCGGAACAAAGCATTAACACATAGTGAATACATTAACTCCTCAAACTACGGTCATCACCAGAAAGAATCCCAATTATTGTCACCCCAGGGTTTACGGATCATAACACGTAATAGGTGAATATGACTTGCAAGATCAGATCTAGAACATAGATATAATGGTGAAAACATAAACGGAAAATGCTCTTGTGGCACAACTCTAGAGAGATGCTAGCGGTTGCTCAATAGGCAATATACGACACTTGTGCACAAAGTCTATGGGAAAAGAAATGTAATGACTTTCTAACCCAAGTATGCTATATGTATGATTCATGGTGCTTCTCTCACAATGATGCAAGATGATCGAAGTAGTTTGATATGCAATGTGGTATGATGCTATGGCTCTTGCTTACAAGCTCTTTATTCTCTCTTGTCTTAAAAGCTTTTCATCTTTTTTATATGCCACTTATGAAAAATGCTCAAACCAAGATAGCAATTGTGTATATGCGGGATTGATGTATGACACAAGAGATCATACGATGATATACGCACGCTATGATAGCTATGCGGAACAAGTATCACTAATGTGCACAAGTAGCGTTGCCTGACAATACTCAAATGGCTAGTCTCAATAGGAAAGTGATGCAAAATGGTCCTGGGGTTAATAACGCAATGGCAAGGGAGAATATACAATGATGTCGTCGAGGTTACCATCCTTACTTATGGTTGGTGGTGTCAAAATGGTGAAGTTGTCGATGAAGAATTCATGGCAAACATGAGTGGTGGTGTTGTTGGTGACGAACTGTCCCTAAGTAGCCGAAACACGTTAGGAAACGGAAACCGCAACTCAAGTTTTCAAATGGCAAAACGTGTCAAAATTGTCGGTGGTAGCAAAGACACAATGGTGGTTGGTGCGGAAAGCGGTGGTGGTATGTGGAAGAGTTGGTGGTAATCCAGTCAAAATTCAAGAAAAATTGGTCAAATGGTGGTAGTGGTGGCATGTCTTGCTGCCAGGCGCCGGAGGACCGGGGACACGGGCCGGATGTCCGGGTCTTCTGATCCATGGACAAACTCGATGAACAAGGTGGGGAAAAGAAAATTTAGGTCAAAATTCATCAAATTTCGTGCACGAAAATTGGGGAAAAGTTGAGGGAAGCTAGATCCACTCAAAACAGTAAATCCATGGATCAAATCCAACAAAACATCATCACACCAACAAATCACAAAAAAATTGGTAGGTCTATTTTTGTGGGGATTTTCGAAATTGGTCAAAAACATAACAAAATTAGGCTAGAAAACGATGGGGGTAACTCCAAAATCATGATCAACCTAAGCTTTGATC
>NW_025237215.1:0-4799 GCF_018294505.1 Triticum aestivum
ATCATCGTGGAACATGTGGGAGCCAACATGGGTATCCAGATCCCGTTGTTGGTTATTGACCGGAGAATGTCTCGGTCATGTCTGCTTGTCTCCCGAACCCGTAGGGTCTACACACTTAAGGTTCGATGACGCTAGGGTTATAAAGGAAGCTTGTATGTGGTTATTGAATGTTGTTCGGAGTCCCGGATGAGATCCCGGACGTCACGAGGAGTTCCGGAATGGTCCGGAGGTAAAGATTTATATATAGGAAGTCCTGTTTCGGCCATCGGGACAAGTTTCGGGGTCATCGGTATTGTACCGGGACCACCGGAAGGGTCCCGGGGGCCCACCGGGTGGGGCCACCTGCCCCGGGGGGCCACATGGGCTGTAGGGGGTGCGCCTTGGCCTACATGGGCCAAGGGCACCAGCCCCAAGAGGCCCATGCGCCTAGGGAACCCTAGAGGGAAGAGTCCTCAAGGGGGAAGGCACCTCCGAGGTGCCTTGGGGAGGATGGACTCCTCCCCCCCCCTCTTGTCCGCACCCCTTTCTTGGAGGAAGGGGCAAGGCTGCGCCTCCCCCCTCTCCCTTGCCCCTATATATAGTGGAGGGAAGGGAGGGCATCCATACCTGAGCCCCTGGCGCGTCCCTCCCTCCTGTGACACCTCCTCCTCTCCCGTAGGTGCTTGGCGAAGCCCTGCAGGATTGCCACGCTCCTCCATCATCACCACGCCGTTGTGCTGCTGCTGGATGGAGTCTTCCTCAACCTCTCCCTCTCTCCTTGCTGGATCAAGGCGTGGGAGACATCGTCGAGCTGTACGTGTGTTGAACGCGGAGGTGCCGTCCGTTCGGCACTAGGATCATCGGTTATCTGAATCACGACGAGTTCGACTCCATCAACCCCGTTCACTTGAACGCTTCCGCTTAGCGATCTACAAGGGTATGTAGATGCACTCTCCTTCTACTCGTAGCTGGTTTCTCCATAGATAGATCTTGGTGACGCGTAGGAAAATTTTGAATTTCTGCTACGTTCCCCAACACATATGTCTTGGATCTATACTTGTACCCTTGCATGTTATCTAACCCTTGTAGGTACTTGGATGAACCCAAATCTATGAGATTGCAAGTCACTCACATCTTGAGAAATCTCTACATCACCAAGTTTCTACTATATGGTTGTTGAATACAAGGAAGAACGAATCCACTCAACATGTCCTTTGACAAATTCTATATATCAAAGCTCATTTGATATCAAGCTTCATGATTGTCCTTTTGGATACACAAGTGCTTTCCCTTGCAAGACTAACCCATGTAGGAAGACAAAATCAAACTATAAGCGGTGCTCCCACCTCTTGATGGACTACATCAACCTTGAGCATCCAACACAAGTTCGACTACATGACCAAGATCAATACCACCCAAGGTATGTTATTCCATCTTAGAGAAGCTTTACTCCAAGTCATGAGTCAAAGCAATTCTACAAGATGTGAATACATCAAAATGCTTTACCCCATTTTGAACTTAAACGATGAGTATGACCTACGATCAAGTGTTATCACTTGATTCCTCGGTCAATATACTCTAACATAGGTGAATTTGTCGCCGACCCTTCTAGATGAAGTTCTCTAGTGTTTCTTTGTTCACTTACTTTGTGTTCTTGCATATCTTAAAAAACTTCATCTAGATCCCTTTTATTCTATTTTTTAATTTTCTACATCTAATTCAATGCAAATCTTCCAGTTAAGTCATTGCAAATCCTTGTGAGATTTACTTTGTCAAGTGAGCTGAGCTGACCAAATTTTTCCTCTCCATTGAACTCGGCCTCACCGATTCATGCCTATCGGCTAGACCGAACTTCAAGCATATCTTGTAGGCAGTTCATCGGTACAACCGACGCGGACTAACCCAGTCTGACCGATATGTGTCATCCATGACACTGCCCACTCGGTGTCACCGATGAGAATGGACCGGTGTTACCAATTTCCCTACTGAGAAATCTTTTTTGTCATTGAATATTTCATTTCTTCTTCAGCTCCACTCGATGATTCTTATCCTCTACCCGCATCTTACTACATGCTGCTTTGTAGTGTGTCTCAAGGACCAGACCTATTTGACTCATTCTCCAGAAGATCCCTTCTTGGAAATTGATGTCAAAGGGGGAGAGAGAGCACATCAAAGCTTATCAAATGGGAGAGAGAGCACATCTTCCAGATGCTAGCAAAACAAGAGGAGAGAAGTCACATGTCTTTAATCACCCCTTTTATCTATTCGGCGCCACCGAGTTCACTTGACATAGCCACTACCACAAAGCCTAGACAATTCGGACTCACTGAGATGGCCTTGCAAACTCTCTGTTACCTATTGTAATTATTTCAGTCTCACCGAAATGTGCAATCGGTCCCACTGAGTTTGCCTGACCAACTCTCTCTTTGCTCTTTGCTAAAATCGATCTCTCCGAGTTCATGCAATCGGTCTCACGAAGATGAGGTTTTACCCTAGCCCTAGCACATTGATCCCACCGAGTTGATCATGCCGGTCCCACCGAGATTCCTGACATTCACATTTAGAACTAAATCGGTCTCATCGGGTTCTTCTATTTGGTCTGACCGACTTGGGTCAAATATGTGTAACGGTTGGATTTTGTGTGGACGCTATATACCCCTCCACCCCTTCTCCATCAGTGAGAGAGCCATCAGAACGTGCCTACACTTCCACTACTCATTTTCTAAGAGAGAACCACCTACTCATGTGTTGAGACCAAGACATTCCAATCCAACCACAAGAATCTTGATCTCTAGGCTTCCCCAAGTTTCTTTCCACTCAAATCATCTTTCCACCATAGCCAAATCTGTGAGAGAGAGTTGAGTGTTGGGGAGACTATCATTTGAAGCACAAGAGAAAGGAATTCATCATCATCACACCATCTCTTACCTTTTGGAGAGTGGTGTCTCCTAGATTGGTTAGGTGTCACTTGGGAGCCTCCGACAATATTGCGGAGTTGAACCAAGGAGTTTGTAAGGGCAAGTAGATCACCTAATTCGTGATGATCTACCCGAGTAAGGCAAGTCCTTCGTGGGCGATGGCCATGGTGGGATAGACAAGGTTGCTTATTTGTGGACCCTTCATGAGTGGAGCCCTCCGTGGACTCGCGCAACTGTTACCCTTCCTGGGTTGAAGTCTCCATCAACGTGGTTGTACGATAGCGCCACCTATCGAAACCACGCTAAAAATCTCCGTGTCTTCATTTCATTTGCACACTCCAATCCAATCCCATCCCTTTACTTTCTTGCAATTATCATGCATTACTCTTTCCACTGCTTATACTCTTGCCATGCTTGCTTGAAATGTATTGTGTATGCTTAAAATTGTGCTAAAACTCCACCCCAACTTGAAGAATTTATAAAATTTCACTTTTGCTTATTGAGTGTCTAATCCCCCCCCTCTAGACACCTCTTCTCGATGCTCCAGAGACTAAGGGATATTAAGGCCTCCTTTTAATAGAGAACCGGAACAAAGCATTAACACATAGTGAATACATTAACTCCTCAAACTACGGTCATCACCAGAAAGAATCCCAATTATTGTCACCCCAGGGTTTACGGATCATAACACGTAATAGGTGAATATGACTTGCAAGATCAGATCTAGAACATAGATATAATGGTGAAAACATAAACGGAAAATGCTCTTGTGGCACAACTCTAGAGAGATGCTAGCGGTTGCTCAATAGGCAATATACGACACTTGTGCACAAAGTCTATGGGAAAAGAAATGTAATGACTTTCTAACCCAAGTATGCTATATGTATGATTCATGGTGCTTCTCTCACAATGATGCAAGATGATCGAAGTAGTTTGATATGCAATGTGGTATGATGCTATGGCTCTTGCTTACAAGCTCTTTATTCTCTCTTGTCTTAAAAGCTTTTCATCTTTTTTATATGCCACTTATGAAAAATGCTCAAACCAAGATAGCAATTGTGTATATGCGGGATTGATGTATGACACAAGAGATCATACGATGATATACGCACGCTATGATAGCTATGCGGAACAAGTATCACTAATGTGCACAAGTAGCGTTGCCTGACAATACTCAAATGGCTAGTCTCAATAGGAAAGTGATGCAAAATGGTCCTGGGGTTAATAACGCAATGGCAAGGGAGAATATACAATGATGTCGTCGAGGTTACCATCCTTACTTATGGTTGGTGGTGTCAAAATGGTGAAGTTGTCGATGAAGAATTCATGGCAAACATGAGTGGTGGTGTTGTTGGTGACGAACTGTCCCTAAGTAGCCGAAACACGTTAGGAAACGGAAACCGCAACTCAAGTTTTCAAATGGCAAAACGTGTCAAAATTGTCGGTGGTAGCAAAGACACAATGGTGGTTGGTGCGGAAAGCGGTGGTGGTATGTGGAAGAGTTGGTGGTAATCCAGTCAAAATTCAAGAAAAATTGGTCAAATGGTGGTAGTGGTGGCATGTCTTGCTGCCAGGCGCCGGAGGACCGGGGACACGGGCCGGATGTCCGGGTCTTCTGATCCATGGACAAACTCGATGAACAAGGTGGGGAAAAGAAAATTTAGGTCAAAATTCATCAAATTTCGTGCACGAAAATTGGGGAAAAGTTGAGGGAAGCTAGATCCACTCAAAACAGTAAATCCATGGATCAAATCCAACAAAACATCATCACACCAACAAATCACAAAAAAATTGGTAGGTCTATTTTTGTGGGGATTTTCGAAATTGGTCAAAAACATAACAAAATTAGGCTAGAAAACGATGGGGGTAACTCCAAAATCATGATCAACCTAAGCTTTGATC
>NW_025237216.1:0-2100 GCF_018294505.1 Triticum aestivum
ATGGATCAATAGTATCAACTAACAAACATAAGTCGGGCCGCCGTACTTTTTTTTTTGCTACAAGAGCATCCTTTTTTTAGCGAAGCTAGTACAACATCTTGGCCCTTTCTGATGCGTGCCACTTATGGTCCATCTATACTACTATTATTGCTGAATGCACATTCAGCCCAATTGGCATATTTGTAGGTCTGGCACAGCAATCAAAATGAAATGTCTCCGAGTCTTATCAATTAATACAGACTTGTGCTCAAATAAAATTACAAACCAAAAAACAAAAAGCAATTATTATATGATTTCTAAAACAAATGGTTTGATCGATTACATGAACAAACAACACAAATGTTATTCAACGATGGAAAGAACATTTCACCTATGATTTACCTAGTGGGAATTTAATTTCCTTTTTTCCTTTAGGACCTTAACAATGCGGTCAGTCTCAGCTTGCTTCATTTTGAAATCCACCAAATATTTAATGGTTGTCTTGAGTACTGCTTGTGATTGTGCTGTTTGCTTCCTCAACATGTCAACTTCATCTGTAAGTGCAGAAGCAGAATCTCTTCCTACCACTAGTTTAGCCTCTAGAGCATCAGTAGTTGGCAATTCATGATGCACGATTGGGCCGGTGCCACTGCCGTGGGGTGATACAACGTCCATGGGGACCTCGATCTTTGATCTTGGGCTAACCTGTTTTGCCATTAAAGTTCCAATTGGATTCTGAAAAGTTGAAGTTAGCAAAACATCTAAACTGGGAGTTATAACAGCAAACCAGTTAAACAAACAAGGAAATAAAGAGTTTCAATTGGATGCTAAAAAGTAGTAATTAACATCATTGTAACCGGTTCTTGCAGCAGCAAAGCAGTTAAACAAACAAGTTTTGCAAAAGGTACCTATTGTGGCATTGGAGTGTCTCTTGGATCCTCAAAAGTTGAGTAGCCAGTAACGTGATTAGAGCAACCGGTTGCAGCAGCAAAGCAGTTAAACAAACAAGTTTTGCAAAAGGAACCTGTTGTGGCATTGGAGTTTCTCTTGGATCCTGAAAAGTTGAGTAGTCAGTAACTTGAATAGAGCAACAAGTTACAGTAGCAAACCTGTTACACAAATATATTTTTGAAAATGTACCTGCTATGCAATTGGACTTCCAATTGGATCCTGAAAACTTGAAGTTGGTAAGATGATTACAGCAGCAAACCAGGTAAACAAGGAAGTTTCTGAAAACATACCTGTTGTGCGAATGGAGTTTCAGTTGGATCCTGCAAACTTGAATGTTAGCAATCAATAAATAAATTTTTGCAAGAGCCATAAGAAACTAACATCAAACTAGCAAAACTAACCAGTTTTGGCAACGTATTTAATTACACATGAACTAGTAAAACTAACAAGTTCTTGGCAACGTATTAAAGTAACAAGTCTGTGCCGTTTACTAGCAACACAGACATCTGTAAATTTCTTTGATGTAAGCAAAATGATTCCAACATTGATATAAGTTAAAAAGACGGTGTCCCTCATATAAACCTGACAATTCTCTATCTATGAACATGCAAACATTACTAGTGATACAAGTGATAACAGCAAACCATTTAAACAAATAGGGTATCAGAACGTAAATTACACGTGAACTCTGCTGCACCCTAGAAGTACATATGACCAGCTATCTACGTGCTTAAGTAGCTATTTAAGTTCAGGCAAACATGTAATTCTTAACAGTAAGTATCAAACACATAAATAGGTGCAGTCTATAATAGGATTAACAGGCTATGGCATTATGTAATCAGTAGCAAACTAAATTAAGCCAAGCAACGTAATTGAACAATTTTGCAATAAGTGACTAACTAAAATTCCGAGAAGCAAGTAACTGAACTTGCGCTAGCTCTTTGTACAGGCACACTGCAACTTCTTTTTCGCTTACAAGGTTCTACGAAGGAGTCCATGGCAGCAATTGCTTGGATACGCAGTCCCAATACTTCTTTCTTTCCACACTGCATTGGTAAGTCGCATGGTTAATCTGGTAATATGATGCGTCCTTGATATGTTATATGAGGACGTGTAGTTAGACTTGTTGTAGCCACACACATCACACTGGCATTTACTGTATATTTCATG
>NW_025237216.1:2758-4799 GCF_018294505.1 Triticum aestivum
GGGCTTCAAGCGAATGGAAGGACAAGAAGATGAAGATCCAGCCATGGGTGTAGCCTACATGAGAGGCAGCGGCGGCAGCACGGGCATGGCATCGAGCTTGCGTAAACGGACAGTCGCAGCTTGCAAGAGCAGCATGCGCAAGGAGCAGTTACATCACATCCCTAATTATATCTAATTCAACTATTCAATTTCTGGCCAATAGTTAAACCTGACGGTGTTGTGAAACTGCTTGTATGTAGGGAATCTATGAGAAAATGAAACCAATTTCTGCTTATTTTATAACTCCCCCAATCAATACTGAATTGATTGAATCTGATGTATCTAATCAAGTTTCCGGTGCAAACATACAAGCTCATGTTGTTCTTGAGCCTGAAGTGTCTAATGAACAGACTGCTAATGAAGGATTTGATGCAAACATTGGTGATGAACATATAGTGTCTAATGAGGGATCTAATGCAAGCATTTTGCAAGCTCCCATTGAAGGATTTAGTGTCTAATGATGATCTGCTATGTTGAGAGAGACAGAGATTTGCAGGCATTGATGACAAGCAAATTATAGTACATTTTCATGGCTTCAAGAAACGGCGAGGCCATCTACAAGAAAGTCCCCGTATCATGACAACGTAGCATAAATACTTTTATAATCTCTTGTTTGAAGCTATTGGCATACTTGTGCAGGATAAATATACTGATATGCAGTTTGCGCACTGGTTATAGGTGTAATTACACTTTGATATTTTCAGCCAGAGAATGAATAATTCAAGCAGGTACAGACCATGTTAGTAGTCCTTGTACACCATGTTGCATTTTGTGTTTTTTGGTGCTTGCATCATTTAGTGTGTTAGAATCTGAACTACTTTGGATCATTAGCTGGTTTTCAAAGTGCATGTAGCTTCACATTTCTCAAGTTATGTTGATCTTCGGAGTGCAAGTGCCTTCGTATTTTTTAAGTTAAATGTTCGCCCTTGGTAACTTGAATTCGTGGATCCGCCACTGCACACAAATCATACACGCAGGCCAGTACGAATTAAATGAAATGCAGGGACTTACGCTAGCTTGTTGTAGAGGCTCACTACAGCTCTGCTTGCGCTTGGGATGTTCCATGTACAAGTCCATGTTACCACTTTGTTGGATGTGCAGGCCTTGTGCTCCTTGCATCCCCCTCTGCATTTTTGACACGGCAAATGGTTGATAAAATAAGAGGAATTGACCTTGCTGTTGTACTGGAGGACAGATACTTACAAGGTTATACGGGTGTGCAGGATGTGTACCAGATCCCGTAGGCCCATCATGCTTCGCTAAAAAATGGTTTTGCTTGTTTCAGATGATATCTCCAGAAGAAAAAAGAGTTAAAGTCAGAGTTGCATAGGCGTGTAAGCTAAGAGAGCAGTGAAAGGATATCCAAAGATCGTCAAACAGTGCACAAGGGAATGATGTGTGGATACCTAGTTTGGGCCGGCGTTTGGGCATGCTCGCGTAGCTAGAGTGCGGGTCACTTCAGAGCCGTTGAGGGTGATGCGCTGGCGTTGACTGGCCGCGCACGGATGCAGATCTAGAGTGGCAGCGGAGCGCTACGATGCGGTGGACGAGACCGTTGGTGAAGCCCCAACAGCCTCGGGGGGCGGAGGTGCGACGATGTGCTCGGTGAAGTAGCCCCGGTGAGGTGGGAGACGGCGTTGGTGAAGCGCACCTGATGCGGTGGAAGTCGGTGTCTGTGACGCACGTTGGTTGCGGCGGCCGACGTTGTCGGTGGACCACCCGGTGAGGTGGACGAGGGCATAGATGAGGTAGCTCCGGTGCGGTGGTGAAGCGCGACCGTCGTCTTCATCATCGTCATCTGGCACAGAGGTGGGGAAAGAGACGAGACGAGGGGCGATTCGAACTTTGCTTGGGTTGGCAGCGAATTAGGGATTTGAGCAATCTAGGCACGAAAGGGGACGGTGGAGAAGGGAGATTTTGCAGGGCTGGAATTGGGGCCGCCAGATATTTCAATCCGAAACGTGGAAGCACGAACTTATTTTGTCGTCGTTCTTTTTTTGGC
>NW_025237217.1:0-2566 GCF_018294505.1 Triticum aestivum
GACCCGAAAACGATGAGTAATAGTCCACGAAACGGGTCAGAATTGGACAAAACTGTGAGGGTTGATAACTAACACATAAACACACCCCGGGGTTCATCAATCGTGGAAATCGCTCTGGGTCCCCAGAACGGTGAGTAATAATCCACAAAACGGACAAGAATCGGCCAAATATGTGAGTGTTGATGACCAACACGTAAGCACACCCCGAGGTTCGTCAATCGTGGAAATGACTCCGGGACCCCAAAACAGAGTAATAGTCCAAGAAACGGGCCAGAATCAGCTCGAACTGTGATTGTTGATGACCGACACATAAGCGCGCCTTGGAGTTCGATAACCATGGAAATCGCTTTGGGGCCCAAATACGGTGAGTAATAGTCCATGAAACGGGCCAGAATCGGCTAAAACCACGAATGTTGACGATAGACACGTAAACGCACCCGGGGTTCGACAACCATGGAAATCACTCCGGGACCCGAAAACAGTGAGCAATTGTCCATGAAACGGGCCAGAATCGGCCAAAACTGTGAGTGTTGATGACCAACACGTAAGCACACATTGGAGTTCGACCACCACGGAAATCGCTTTGGGACCCCAAAACGGTGAGTAATAGTCCATGAAACGGGCCAGAATCGGCCAAAACTGCAAGTGTTGATGACCAACACGTAAGCACACCTTGGGGTTCAATACTTATGAAAATCGCTTCGGGACCCCAAAACGTTGAGTAATAGTCCACGAAACGGGTCAGAATTGGATAAAACTTTGAGAGTTGACGACCGACAGTAAACGCACCCCGGGGTTCGTCAATCTTGGAAATGACTCCGGGACCCCAAAACAGAGTAATAATCCAAGAAACGGGCCAGAATCAGCCCGAACTGTGATTGTTGATGACCGACACATAAGCGCACCTTGGAGTTCGACAACCATGGAAATCGCTTTGGGGCCCAAAAACGGTGAGTAATAGTCCATGAAACGGGCCAGAATCGGCCAAAACTGCAAGTGTTGATGACCAACACGTAAGCACACCTTGGGGTTCAACAACTATGAAAATCGCTTCGATACCCGAAAACATTGAGTAATAGTCCACGAAACGGGTCAGAATTGGACAAAACTGTGAGAGTTGACGACGGACACATAAACGCATCCCGGAGTTCATCAATCGTGGAAATCGCTCTGGGTCCCCAAAATGCTGAGTAATAGTGCATGAAACGGACAAGAATCGGCCAAATATGTGAGTGTTGATGACCGACATGTAAACGCACCCCGGGGTTCGTCAATCATGGAAATGACTCCGGGACCCCAAAACAGAGTAATAGTCCAAGAAGCGGGCCAGAATCGGCCAAAACTGTGACTGTTGATGACCGACACGTAAGCACACCTTGGGGTTCAACAATTATGGAAATCGCTTCGGGACCCCAAAACGGTGAATAATAGTCCACAAAACGGGTCAGAATTGGACAAAACTATGAGTGTTGACGACGGACACATAAACGCACCCCGGCGTTCATCAATCATGGAAATCGCTCTGGGTCCCCAAAACGCTAAGTAATAGTGCACGAAACCGCAAGTAATAGTCCATGAAACGAGAATCGCTTTGGGACCCCAAAACGGCGAGTAATAGTCCATGAAACGGGCAAGAAACGGCCAAAACCGCGAGTGTTGATGATCGACACGTAAGCGCACCTTGGAGTTCGATAACCATGGAAATCACTCCGGGACCCCGAAATGGTGAGTAATAGTGCATGAAGCGGGCCAGAATCGGCCAAAACTGCGAGTGTTGATGATCAACACGTAAACACAACTTGGGGTTCAACAACTATGGAAATCGCTTCAGGACCCAAAAACGATGAGTAATAGTCCACGAAACGGGTCAGAATTTGACAAAACTGTGAGTGTTGACAACTGAAACATAAACGCACCCCGGGGTTCATCAATCATGGAAATCGCTCTAGGTCCCCAAAACGGCGAGTAATAGTCCACGAAACGGACAAGAATCGGCCAAAACCACGAGTCTTGACGACAGGCACGTAAACGCACCCGGGGTTCGACAACCATGGAAATAAATCCGGGACCCCAAAACAGTGAGCAATAGTTCATGAAATGGGCCAGAATCGATCAAAATTGCGAGTGTCGAGGACCAACACGTAAGCACACGTTGGAGTTCGACAACCATGGAAATCGCTTTGGGACCCCAAAACGGTGAGTAATAGTCCATGAAACGGGCCAGAATCGGCCAAAGCTACGAGTGTTGATGACCAACACGTAAGCACACCTTGTGGTTCAACAACTATGAAAATCGCTTCGGGACCCCAAAACGTTGAGTAATAGTCCAGGAAACGGGTCAGAATTGGACAAAACTGTGAGAGTTGACGACAGACACATAAACGGATCCCGGGGTTCATGAATCGTGGAAATCGCTCTGGGTCCCCAAAACACTGAGTAATATTGCACGAACCGGACAAGTATCGGCCAAATATGTGAGTGTTGATGACCGACATGTAAACGCACCCCCGGGGTTCTCCAATCATGGAAATGACTCCGGGACCCCAAAACAGAGTAATAGTCCAAG
>NW_025237217.1:2576-4798 GCF_018294505.1 Triticum aestivum
TCAACAACTATGGAAATCGCTTCGGGACCCCAAAACGGGGAATAATAGTCCACAAAACGGGTCAGAATTGGACAAAACTGTGAGTGTTGACGACGGACACATAAACGCACCCCGGGGTTCATCAATCGTGGAAATCGCTCTGGCTCCCCAAAACACTGAGTAATAGTGCACGAAACCGCGAGTGATCGTCCATGAAACGAGAATCGCTTTGGGACCCCAAAACGGTGAGTAATAGTCCATGAAACGGGCATGAAGCGGCCGAAACCGCGAGTGTTGATGATCGACATGTAAGCGCACCTTGGAGTTCGATAACCATGGAAATCACTCCGGGACCCCGAAATGGTGAGTAATAGTGCATGAAGCGGGCCAGAATCGGCCAAAACTGCGAGTGTTGATGATCAACACGTAAACACACCTTGGGGTTCAACAACTATGGAAATCGCTTCGGGACCCAAAAACGATGAGTAATAGTCCACGAAACGGGTCAGAATTGGACAAAACTGTGAGGGTTGATAACTAACACATAAACACACCCCGGGGTTCATCAATCGTCGAAATCGCTCTGGGTCCCCAGAACGGTGAGTAATAATCCACAAAACGGACAAGAATCGGCCAAATATGTGAGTGTTGATGACCAACACGTAAGCACACCCCGAGGTTCGTCAATCGTGGAAATGACTCCGGGACGCCAAAACAGAGTAATAGTCCAAGAAACGGGCCAGAATCAGCTCGAACTGTGATTGTTGATGACCGACACATAAGCGCGCCTTGGAGTTCGATAACCATGGAAATCGCTTTGGGGCCCAAATACGGTGAGTAATAGTCCATGAAACGGGCCAGAATCGGCTAAAACCACGAATGTTGACGATAGACACGTAAACGCACCCGGGGTTCGACAACCATGGAAATCACTCCGGGACCCGAAAACAGTGAGCAATTGTCCATGAAACGGGCCAGAATCGGCCAAAACTGTGAGTGTTGATGACCAACACGTAAGCACACATTGGAGTTCGACCACCACGGAAATCGCTTTGGGACCCCAAAACGGTGAGTAATAGTCCGTGAAACGGGCCAGAATCGGCCAAAACTGCAAGTGTTGATGACCAACACGTAAGCACACCTTGGGGTTCAATACTTATGAAAATCGCTTCGGGACCCCAAAACGTTGAGTAATAGTCCACGAAACGGGTCAGAATTGGATAAAACTTTGAGAGTTGACGACCGACAGTAAACGCACCCCGGGGTTCGTCAATCTTGGAAATGACTCCGGGACCCCAATACAGAGTAGTAGTCCAAGAAACGGGCCAGAATCGGCCAAAACTGTGATTGTTGATGACCAACACGTAAGCACACCTTGGGGTTCAACACCTACGGAAATCGCTTCGGGACCCCAAAACGGTGAATAATACTCCACGAAACGGGTCAGAATTGGACAAAACTGTGAGTGTTGACGACGGACACGTAAACGCATCCCGGGGTTCATCAATCGTGGAAATTGCTCTAGGTCCCCAAAAGCTGAGTAATAGTGCACGAAACCGCGAGTAATAATCCATGAAACGAGAATCGCTTTGGGACCCCAAAACGGTGAGTAATAGTCCATGAAACGGGCCAGAAACGGCCGAAACCGCGGGTGTTGATGATCGACACGTAACCGCACCTTGCAGTTCGATAACCTTGGAAATCGCTCCGGGACCGCGAAACGGTGAGTAATAGTGCATGAAACTGCGAGTGTTGATGACCAACACGTAAGCACACCTTGGGGTTCAACAACTATGGAAATCGCTTCGGTACCCGAAAACGATGAGTAATAGTCCACGAAACGGGTCAGATTTAGCCAAAGCTGTGAGTGTTGACGACGGACACATAAACGCACCCCGGGGTTCATCAATCATGGAAATCGCTCTGGGACCCCAAAACATTGAGTAATAATGCACGAAACCGCGAGTAATAGTCCATGAAACGAGAATCGCTTTGGGACCCCAAAACGGTGAGTAATAGTCCATGAAACGGACCAGAATGGGCCAAAACCACGAGTGTTGACGACAGGCACGTAAACGCACCCGGGGTTCGACAACCATGGAAATAAATCCGGGACCCCAAAACAATGAGCAATAGTCCATGAAACGGACCAGAATCGACCAAAACTGCGAGTGTTGATGACCAACACGTAAGCACACCTTGGGGTTCAACAACTATGAAAATCGCTTCGGGACACCAAATCG
>NW_025237218.1:0-4798 GCF_018294505.1 Triticum aestivum
GGAGAAGGAATATCCTTCGTTGACCGTGAGACCTTTTGATGGTCTAAGTTGGGACACCCCTGCAGGGTTTTGAACTTTCGAAAGCCGTGCCCGCGGTTATGGCAGATGGGAATTTGTAATGTCCGGTTGTAGAAAACCTTAAACTTAACTAAATTAAAATGAATCAATAGAGTGTGTGGCCGTGATGGTCTCTTTTCGGCGGAGTCCGGGAAGAGAACACAGTCTCGTGTTATGCTTGAACATAGGTTGTTCTAGGATCACTTTTGATCATAGTTTATCGACCGTGCCTTTGCTTTCTCTTCTCACTCTCATTTGCATATGAAAGCCACCATATATGCTAGTGCTTGCTGCAGCTCCACCTCATACCTTTTACCCCTACCTATAAGCTTAAATAGTCTTGATCGCGAGGGTGTGAGATTGCTGAGTCCGCGTGACTCATAGATTACTTCCAAAACCAGATGCAGGGACCGATGATACCATTCCAGAAGATGCGACTAAGCTCAAGTGGGAGTTCGATGAGGACTCACGATGTTATTACGTTTCCTTTCCAGACGATCAGTAGTGGAGCCCAGTTGGGGCGATCAGGGACTTTGTGGCATTTGGGGTTCTCTTTATTTTGGTTCTGTAGTTGGACCTTGATTGTATCTGGATGAACGTAATGATATTTATACATTGTGTGACGTGGCGATTGTAATCCAACTATGTAACTCTTTCCTTATTCAGTACATGGGATGTGTAGAGATTACCCCTCTTGCGACATTGCCTTCAATGCGGTTATGCCTCTAAGTCGTGCTCCGACACGTGGGAGATATAGCCGCATCGAGGGTGTTACACTTTGGTTCAAACTAACTTCATTTAATTATGTTGCTAGTTGCATTATCTCAATCAACAACATATTGCCATGTCATGATCATGCATCATATTGTTGAATTGCATTGATTGTGTTCTTTCTCTGTTTGCCTATATTTGTCCCCTCTTAGTGGACGTAGTTATGACAATGAGTTCAATGACACCGATGAAGAGCTATACTATCTTCAGAAGTTCCAGGCAAGGAAAACCCCCTTGTTCATTCCGATACAATTCCACTCTCTCGCTCCTACTCTCTTTTACTGCATTAGGACAACAATGATTCAACGGTTACATGATGTGGTAGTTGAACCCCTTTCCTCTGCATGACCTGTCATTGCCACAGTAAATAGATGAAACCCACTAGCATGAGTAGGAGTTGTTTGATCCCTGATGTGCCTACTCATTGATGCTTGCTTGTCATGCCTGCTACTACTTAGAGTTGAGTCAGGTCTGATTTATCGGGGATGAATTGGAATGGTGATGAACATGTCCTACTGTGTGTGAGCTAAGTGTGTGAACACGATTTGGTAAAGGTAGCAGTGAGAGGCCATGTAGGAGTACATGGTGGGTTGTCTCATTGAAACCGTCCTCAGGAACTGAGTTCTGTGTTTGTGATCCATGAATAGCTACTACTACGCATTGGGCCCGAAACCAATGGACCCTCTCGACTTATTAACTGCCCTTTCCCTATGTCCAGGAGTTGCAACTAGTTTCTGGTGTTTGTAGGATATGTGTTGGAGGCCATGCGTAGCGCTGACCCTAGGGGTGGGCTATGATGCGGTAGATACACCGTGTCACGGTGTACTGGGCGCCCGTTTGGTGTCTCGGGAACCCTGCACACATCGTTTGGGGCTGTGAGCGAAACTCCGACTGGATATCCTCGCGGATGGAACCCTAATAGGCGATAAACCTGGACTAGAGACTTGTGTGGTTAGTCAGGTTGTGGCCGACTCCCTCGCCAGGCTTCCGCCTGAAGGTGGCCGAGATACACGATGTGTACATGGTGGTAAGTGGCGAGAGCGTGTGTGAAGAAGTACACCCCTGTAGGGCTATAAATGATCTATTCGAATAGCCGTGTCGGTGGTAATGGACTTCTGGGTTGCCTGTATAGTTCATAGACAAGTGAAAGTGGATACTCTAAAATGCGCAAGATAAGCGTGAGTGCTATGGATGGCATTCTCGTAGGGAGACAGGGGCGAATCCATAGTGGTGTATTGATTTGGTGAATATGTGGACTTGTGTGCGCCACCTCAAAGAGTTACTTGCAGTAGTAGTTCAGGTTAGCCACTGAGTCAAAGCTGGCTTGTTGCAGTTAAACCCCACCATCCCTTTGTTGATAATGATGCATATGTAGCTAGTTCTGATGTAAGTCTTGCTGGGTACATTTGTACTCACATTTGCTTAATTTATGTTTTTGCAGAGAGACTTCAGTCTCGCTAGTAGTTCCATGTGGACTTCTACGTTTAGCTTGTTACCTCAGCTACGATCTTGTACCCTTGGGAGGGTCTTATAGATAGTCAGGCTTCTCAGCCTTTTTCATTTGTAGTTGTCTGTACTTAGACATGTTTATGCTTCCGCTTGTTGCTTGTATGCTCTGTATGTTGGGTCATGAGACCCATGTTTGTAATACTTGACTCTTCGGAGCCTAATGAATAAATACTTTGATTCGTAGAGTTTTGTTGTCATGTCATGTTGTATTTACACATATCGGGCATATTGTGTGTATGATTGAAATGCTTGGTATGTGTGGGATCCGACAACCTAGTTGTTTATCCTTGGTAGCCTCTCTTATGGGGAAATGTAGTCTAGTGCTTCCACTGAGCCATGGTAGTCTGCTACAGCCCGGTTTACCGGAGTCCTACTAGCCAGTTACTACTGCTCCGGAACACTTAGGCTGGTTGGCAGGTGATCCACTTCGTTCATGTGTCTGTCCCTTCAGGGAAATGTCACGCGGTGACTTCCAGAGTCCTGCTAGCCTGCTACAGCCTGGGTTCCCGGAGTCCTGTTAGCCCAGTTGCTACAGCCCGGATTCACACGCTGATGACCGACACGTTCGATGTTGGTTCATGTATGCCTGTCCCCGTAAGCTAGCGCCACTTTGGGTTCACGACTAGTCATGTCGGCCCGGGTTCTTTGTCATATGGATGCTAGCGACACTATCATATACGTGAGCCAAAAGGCGCAAACGGTCCCGGGCCAGGTAAGGTGGCACCCGTGGGAATACCGTGCGTGAGGCCGCAAAGTGATATGATGTGTTACATTCTAGATCGGTGTGACTTAGAATCAGGGTCCTGACAGGTTCGGCCAACCCAAGCTTCGGTTCATGCAGGTCGACCAGGGCCAGTTGGGTCTGATGGCATTGTGCACTAGGTTTCAGATTTGATTTGGGGGAGCTAGTTGTGGATTTTGGGCGAGTTGATGTACCCAAGTCATAGCCACCTACATTTTGATTATTGGTGAAGCTTTCCAATGCAGATGTGTTTTTCCTCTCAGGATACACGCTCCAATTCTGCCCAGGTCTGTAGGTGAAATTGGGATACTAAATTTTGTGAATTTGAGCTCCTACATGTGCATGGATATACTGTTTATGTGCATATTATTGTTAAATTATGATCCAAATTCTACCGTATTGGACTAGACGTGGTACAAATGGTGTGGGCCTTTGCGTTGGTACCGATGCGTACGAGTACAACTCATTTACTTGTCCTACAAGTACCCTTATGTGTTGCCCCTCATATATACCCCATGTAGTCGCACCTAAGACGGTCTTTATTACCTTCGAGGTTCTACCGTTTCAGGTAACGCTACTCTGTTATTTCAAAGAATTATGATTGTGATGCTGCTAACCTTTGGCATATGCGTCTTGGACATATGAGTGAACTTGGCTTGGCAGAGTTAAGTAAGAGAGGTCTTCTTGATGGATATGAACCTGGTAAATTGAAATTTCGTGAGCATTGTATCTTCGGCAAGCACAAGAGGGTGAAGTTCAATACTTCAACCCATACAATTGAATGTATTCTTGATTATATTCATTCTAATTTATGGGGATCATCTCGCAGAAAGTCACTAGGTGGTGCTAGTTACATGTTGACTATTACTGATGATTATTCGGGAAAAGTTTGGCCTTATTTCTTGAAGCATAAATATGAAGCATTCTCAGTTTTTAAGGAGTGGAAGATTATGACTGAAAGGCAGACTGAAAAGAAGGTAAAAATACTTTGCACTGATAATGGTATGGAATTCTGTTCTAAGCAATTTAAGAATTATTGCAAGTATGAAGGCATTGTCAGACACTACACCATTCCCTATACTCCTCAACAAAACGGTGTTGTTGAGCGTATGAACAGGACCATTATTTCCAGAGCCCGTTGCATGTTTTCCAATGCAAGTTTGCATAGGCGTTTTTCGGCTGAGGCTGCTTCTAGTGCTTGTTATCTCATTAACCATTCACCATCTATTGCTCTAAATAAGAAAACTCCAATTGAGGTTGGTCTGGTTCACCTGCTGATTATTCACAGTTGAGAGTTTTTGGTTGCACTGTTTATGCTCATGTTCATAATGGAAAATGGGAGCCTACGGCTGTTAAGTGCATCTTTCTTGGTTATAAATCTGGTGTTAAAGGTTTTAAATTATGGAATCATGAAACCCAAAAGATTGTTATTCACAGAAATGTTATCTTTAATGAATCTGCTTATGTGACATGATGTTCCATCTACTAATGTTCCTGTTTGAGAGTGCACAGCAGCCTACTGTTCAGGTGGAGCATGTTATTGATTCAGATGATACATCTGGTAATGAAAATGTTGATGCACATGATGAACCCATCGTTGATGATGAACATGTCACTCCCACTCCAAATCAGCCTATTGTTCCACCCAGTTGGAATCTTGCATGTGACAGAGTTAGGCGGGGTATTAATAAACCTGACAGGTTAATTGAAGAGTGCAAT
>NW_025237219.1:0-4798 GCF_018294505.1 Triticum aestivum
GGAGAAGGAATATCCTTCGTTGACCGTGAGACCTTTTGATGGTCTAAGTTGGGACACCCCTGCAGGGTTTTGAACTTTCGAAAGCCGTGCCCGCGGTTATGGCAGATGGGAATTTGTAATGTCCGGTTGTAGAAAACCTTAAACTTAACTAAATTAAAATGAATCAATAGAGTGTGTGGCCGTGATGGTCTCTTTTCGGCGGAGTCCGGGAAGAGAACACAGTCTCGTGTTATGCTTGAACATAGGTTGTTCTAGGATCACTTTTGATCATAGTTTATCGACCGTGCCTTTGCTTTCTCTTCTCACTCTCATTTGCATATGAAAGCCACCATATATGCTAGTGCTTGCTGCAGCTCCACCTCATACCTTTTACCCCTACCTATAAGCTTAAATAGTCTTGATCGCGAGGGTGTGAGATTGCTGAGTCCGCGTGACTCATAGATTACTTCCAAAACCAGATGCAGGGACCGATGATACCATTCCAGAAGATGCGACTAAGCTCAAGTGGGAGTTCGATGAGGACTCACGATGTTATTACGTTTCCTTTCCAGACGATCAGTAGTGGAGCCCAGTTGGGGCGATCAGGGACTTTGTGGCATTTGGGGTTCTCTTTATTTTGGTTCTGTAGTTGGACCTTGATTGTATCTGGATGAACGTAATGATATTTATACATTGTGTGACGTGGCGATTGTAATCCAACTATGTAACTCTTTCCTTATTCAGTACATGGGATGTGTAGAGATTACCCCTCTTGCGACATTGCCTTCAATGCGGTTATGCCTCTAAGTCGTGCTCCGACACGTGGGAGATATAGCCGCATCGAGGGTGTTACACTTTGGTTCAAACTAACTTCATTTAATTATGTTGCTAGTTGCATTATCTCAATCAACAACATATTGCCATGTCATGATCATGCATCATATTGTTGAATTGCATTGATTGTGTTCTTTCTCTGTTTGCCTATATTTGTCCCCTCTTAGTGGACGTAGTTATGACAATGAGTTCAATGACACCGATGAAGAGCTATACTATCTTCAGAAGTTCCAGGCAAGGAAAACCCCCTTGTTCATTCCGATACAATTCCACTCTCTCGCTCCTACTCTCTTTTACTGCATTAGGACAACAATGATTCAACGGTTACATGATGTGGTAGTTGAACCCCTTTCCTCTGCATGACCTGTCATTGCCACAGTAAATAGATGAAACCCACTAGCATGAGTAGGAGTTGTTTGATCCCTGATGTGCCTACTCATTGATGCTTGCTTGTCATGCCTGCTACTACTTAGAGTTGAGTCAGGTCTGATTTATCGGGGATGAATTGGAATGGTGATGAACATGTCCTACTGTGTGTGAGCTAAGTGTGTGAACACGATTTGGTAAAGGTAGCAGTGAGAGGCCATGTAGGAGTACATGGTGGGTTGTCTCATTGAAACCGTCCTCAGGAACTGAGTTCTGTGTTTGTGATCCATGAATAGCTACTACTACGCATTGGGCCCGAAACCAATGGACCCTCTCGACTTATTAACTGCCCTTTCCCTATGTCCAGGAGTTGCAACTAGTTTCTGGTGTTTGTAGGATATGTGTTGGAGGCCATGCGTAGCGCTGACCCTAGGGGTGGGCTATGATGCGGTAGATACACCGTGTCACGGTGTACTGGGCGCCCGTTTGGTGTCTCGGGAACCCTGCACACATCGTTTGGGGCTGTGAGCGAAACTCCGACTGGATATCCTCGCGGATGGAACCCTAATAGGCGATAAACCTGGACTAGAGACTTGTGTGGTTAGTCAGGTTGTGGCCGACTCCCTCGCCAGGCTTCCGCCTGAAGGTGGCCGAGATACACGATGTGTACATGGTGGTAAGTGGCGAGAGCGTGTGTGAAGAAGTACACCCCTGTAGGGCTATAAATGATCTATTCGAATAGCCGTGTCGGTGGTAATGGACTTCTGGGTTGCCTGTATAGTTCATAGACAAGTGAAAGTGGATACTCTAAAATGCGCAAGATAAGCGTGAGTGCTATGGATGGCATTGTCGTAGGGAGACGGGGGCGAATCCATAGTGGTGTATTGATTTGGTGAATATGTGGACTTGTGTGCGCCACCTCAAAGAGTTACTTGCAGTAGTAGTTCAGGTTAGCCACTGAGTCAAAGCTGGCTTGTTGCAGTTAAACCCCACCATCCCTTTGTTGATAATGATGCATATGTAGCTAGTTCTGATGTAAGTCTTGCTGGGTACATTTGTACTCACATTTGCTTAATTTATGTTTTTGCAGAGAGACTTCAGTCTCGCTAGTAGTTCCATGTGGACTTCTACGTTTAGCTTGTTACCTCAGCTACGATCTTGTACCCTTGGGAGGGTCTTATAGATAGTCAGGCTTCTCAGCCTTTTTCATTTGTAGTTGTCTGTACTTAGACATGTTTATGCTTCCGCTTGTTGCTCGTATGCTCTGTATGTTGGGTCATGAGACCCATGTTTGTAATACTTGACTCTTCGGAGCCTAATGAATAAATACTTTGATTCGTAGAGTTTTGTTGTCATGTCATGTTGTATTTACACATATCGGGCATATTGTGTGTATGATTGAAATGCTTGGTATGTGTGGGATCCGACAACCTAGTTGTTTATCCTTGGTAGCCTCTCTTATGGGGAAATGTAGTCTAGTGCTTCCACTGAGCCATGGTAGTCTGCTACAGCCCGGTTTACCGGAGTCCTACTAGCCAGTTACTACTGCTCCGGAACACTTAGGCTGGTTGGCAGGTGATCCACTTCGTTCATGTGTCTGTCCCTTCAGGGAAATGTCACGCGGTGACTTCCAGAGTCCTGCTAGCCTGCTACAGCCTGGGTTCCCGGAGTCCTGTTAGCCCAGTTGCTACAGCCCGGATTCACACGCTGATGACCGACACGTTCGATGTTGGTTCATGTATGCCTGTCCCCGTAAGCTAGCGCCACTTTGGGTTCACGACTAGTCATGTCGGCCCGGGTTCTTTGTCATATGGATGCTAGCGACACTATCATATACGTGAGCCAAAAGGCGCAAACGGTCCCGGGCCAGGTAAGGTGGCACCCGTGGGAATACCGTGCGTGAGGCCGCAAAGTGATATGATGTGTTACATTCTAGATCGGTGTGACTTAGAATCAGGGTCCTGACAGGTTCGGCCAACCCAAGCTTCGGTTCATGCAGGTCGACCAGGGCCAGTTGGGTCTGATGGCATTGTGCACTAGGTTTCAGATTTGATTTGGGGGAGCTAGTTGTGGATTTTGGGCGAGTTGATGTACCCAAGTCATAGCCACCTACATTTTGATTATTGGTGAAGCTTTCCAATGCAGATGTGTTTTTCCTCTCAGGATACACGCTCCAATTCTGCCCAGGTCTGTAGGTGAAATTGGGATACTAAATTTTGTGAATTTGAGCTCCTACATGTGCATGGATATACTGTTTATGTGCATATTATTGTTAAATTATGATCCAAATTCTACCGTATTGGACTAGACGTGGTACAAATGGTGTGGGCCTTTGCGTTGGTACCGATGCGTACGAGTACAACTCATTTACTTGTCCTACAAGTACCCTTATGTGTTGCCCCTCATATATACCCCATGTAGTCGCACCTAAGACGGTCTTTATTACCTTCGAGGTTCTACCGTTTCAGGTAACGCTACTCTGTTATTTCAAAGAATTATGATTGTGATGCTGCTAACCTTTGGCATATGCGTCTTGGACATATGAGTGAACTTGGCTTGGCAGAGTTAAGTAAGAGAGGTCTTCTTGATGGATATGAACCTGGTAAATTGAAATTTCGTGAGCATTGTATCTTCGGCAAGCACAAGAGGGTGAAGTTCAATACTTCAACCCATACAATTGAATGTATTCTTGATTATATTCATTCTAATTTATGGGGATCATCTCGCAGAAAGTCACTAGGTGGTGCTAGTTACATGTTGACTATTACTGATGATTATTCGGGAAAAGTTTGGCCTTATTTCTTGAAGCATAAATATGAAGCATTCTCAGTTTTTAAGGAGTGGAAGATTATGACTGAAAGGCAGACTGAAAAGAAGGTAAAAATACTTTGCACTGATAATGGTATGGAATTCTGTTCTAAGCAATTTAAGAATTATTGCAAGTATGAAGGCATTGTCAGACACTACACCATTCCCTATACTCCTCAACAAAACGGTGTTGTTGAGCGTATGAACAGGACCATTATTTCCAGAGCCCGTTGCATGTTTTCCAATGCAAGTTTGCATAGGCGTTTTTCGGCTGAGGCTGCTTCTAGTGCTTGTTATCTCATTAACCATTCACCATCTATTGCTCTAAATAAGAAAACTCCAATTGAGGTTGGTCTGGTTCACCTGCTGATTATTCACAGTTGAGAGTTTTTGGTTGCACTGTTTATGCTCATGTTCATAATGGAAAATGGGAGCCTACGGCTGTTAAGTGCATCTTTCTTGGTTATAAATCTGGTGTTAAAGGTTTTAAATTATGGAATCATGAAACCCAAAAGATTGTTATTCACAGAAATGTTATCTTTAATGAATCTGCTTATGTGACATGATGTTCCATCTACTAATGTTCCTGTTTGAGAGTGCACAGCAGCCTACTGTTCAGGTGGAGCATGTTATTGATTCAGATGATACATCTGGTAATGAAAATGTTGATGCACATGATGAACCCATCGTTGATGATGAACATGTCACTCCCACTCCAAATCAGCCTATTGTTCCACCCAGTTGGAATCTTGCATGTGACAGAGTTAGGCGGGGTATTAATAAACCTGACAGGTTAATTGAAGAGTGCAAT
>NW_025237220.1:0-4797 GCF_018294505.1 Triticum aestivum
TAAGGAATTGCCCAACTCATGGGTTAAATCTTTGGATGATCATACAAAAGTTTTATGCAGGGTTGAGTTTTGTTTCTCGTAATCTTTTAGATTCCGACGTGGGTGGTACTTTTATGGAAATTACCTTGGGTGAAGCCACCAAATTGCTTGATAATATTATGGCAAATTATTCACAATGGCATACCGAAAGGGCTCCTACTAGTAAAAAGGTTAATTCGGTTGAAGAAATTTCTTCTTTGAGTGAAAAAGTTGATGCTCTTATGAAATTGGTTGCTAGTAAATGTGCCCCTATTGATTTTAATGATATGCCTTTGTCTAATTTGATTGAGCAAAATAGTGACGCCATAGATGTGAATTTTATTTCTCGCAATAATTTCAACAACAATGCTTATAGAGGTAATTTTAATCCTAGGCCTTTTCCTAGTAATTACTCTAATAACTATGGTAATTCCTATGGAAATCAATCTTACAATAATAATAGGAATACCTCTGATTTTGAGAATAATATTAAAGAATTTATCAACACACAAAAGGTTTTCAACACTTCCATAGAAGAAAAGTTGAATAAAATAGATGATTTGTCTAGAAGTGTTGATGGAATTTCTCATGATGTAGAAACTCTCAAAATGTTTTTTTGCCTAAAGTTGAAGAATCAATTAAATATCTTTATGTTTCTATGGATGAAAGTAAGAAAAGAACCACTATGCTTAGAGCTAAAAGAGATTTTTTTAGAAAAAGCGTTTTCTAGCAATTACTATCATAAAAGTGATGAAGATCTTAAAGTTATTGGTGTTTCTTCTATTGATTCTTTGTTTATTAAATTTAAGATTGATGAAAAAGGGACTAGAGAAGAGTCAACTTTAGTTAGAAGGCGTCCCTATGATTCGGAGGGTGAAAATCTTGTTGAAAAAATTGATAAAAGTGGGTTTGAAGAGGTCAAGACTTTAACTAATGATGTGCCCACTATTTTGGATTACAAAGACTTTAATTATGATAGTTGCTCTCTGGTTGATTGTATTTATTTGTTGCAATCCATGATAAATTCACCCCATGCCTACGAACAAAATAAAGCTTTTACTAAACATATTGTTGATGCCATGATGAAAGCTTTTGAAGAAAAATTGGAATTAGAAGTTTCAATTCCTAGAAAATTACATGATGAATGGGAACCTAATATCAAAGTCAAGATCAAAAATTATGAGTGTTTTGCTTTATGTGACTTGGGTGCTAGTGTTTCTACAATTCCGAAATCTTTATGTGATGTGTTTGGTCTTACTGATATTGAAGAATGCTCTTTAAATTTGCACTTAGCGGATTCTACTATTAAAAACCTATGGGAAGGATTAATGATGTTCTTATTCTAGCAAATAGGAATTATGTTCCCACAGATTTTATTATCCTTGATATTGATTGCAATCCGTCTTGTCCAATTATTCTTGGTAGACCGTTTTTGCGTACTATTGGTGCCGTGATTGATATGAAAGAAGGCAATATTAAATTTAAATTTCCACTAAGCAAGGGAATGGGACACGTCCCTAGAATAAGAATTAGGCCACCATATGAATCAATCATGAGGGCATCTTATGGATCTAGAACCAAAGATGACAAAACTTAGACCCTACGCGTTATGCCTAGCTAGGGGCGTAAAACGATAGCGCTTGTTTGGAGGCAACCCAATGAATAAAATTTATTTTTGCTTTTTTGCTTTATGTTCTTGAGTGTTAGCACAATTATGCTACTGTTATGATTGTGTTTTTTGTGTTTTAATTAGTGCTTGTGCCAAGCAATGCCTTTTGGAAGATTTGGGTGAAAGTTTATTTCATCTTGCTGAAAAACAGAAACTTTTGCGCTCACGAGATCCGTTGTCATTTTTTACAGAAGAGGGCTTTTAAGTTGATTCCTTTTTACAGAGGATTAATAGACAAATTCCTCACGTCCACCAATTTATTTCATAATTTTTGGAGTTACAGAAGTATTCGAAATTTTCAGATTGCTACAGACTGTTCTGTTTTTGACAGATTCTGTTTTCTTTGCGTTGTGTGCTTGTTTTGATGGCTCTATGGTTTTCTTTGATGAGTTTTTCCCATAGAAAATTTGGAATACAGTAGATATAATGCAAAAACAAAATAAGTATAGGTTTTCTATAGTACTTATAGTAGTGGTTTGGTTTCTTATACTAACGGATCTCACAAAGGTTTTGTTTGAGTTTTGTGTGATTGAAGTTTTCAAGTTTTGGGTTATCATACGATGGATGAAGGAATAAGGATAAGAAAAAGGCTAAGCTTGGGGATTCCTGAGGCATCCCAAGATAATATTCAAAGAAGTAGCAAGCAATTAAGCTTGGGGATGCCCCCGAGTGGCATCCCCGCTTTCTTCTAACGACCATCAGTATTTTACTTGAAACTATATTTTTATTCATCACATGATATGAGCTTTGCTTGGAGCGTCTTGTATGATATGAGTCTTTGCTTGTTTTGCTTTGTGTTTTAAGTGTTTAATCCTTCCTGGACACACCCTTCTTAGAGAGCCAAAAATTATGCTATGATTTCTCCTATGCTTCACTTAAATTTTTAGAGCCATGGACTTGCTCTAGTACTTCACTTATATCTTTTTGAGCACGGTGTGCTTTGTTAATTTTGAAGACATGCTCTCGTGCTTCACTTAGATTTATTTGGGAGTTAGTAAATTTTGAATAAATTCTCTCTTGCTTCACTTAGATTAATTTGAGAGAAAGAAAAAATTATGCTCATGATCTTCACTTATATTTGTTTGAGCTTACCAAAAGCAACATATGAGAATAGTTCCAAAGTGATAGATATCCAAGGAGGATATAATAAAAACTTTCATGAAGATCATTGGACAAAATAAACTTGATTCTTAGTAATGGTTTTGAGATATGATGATATGATATGCAAGTCATGTTGATGAGTAATTGTGCTTTAGTAAGAATATTGATGTTAAGGTTTGTGATTCCCTATGCAAGCATGAAAGTCAATAGTTATGCAATGAAATTTATATCCTACTTATGGTGCATTATTCGGTGTTACTTATGCTTAATGCTTGGGTATGAGATTTTTCACTTTTTGGTTGGTCGCTTCTCAATCTTTTTACTAGCCTTCATTTTGCACTAAGTATGATCACTACTTGTGCATCCAAAACCCTTTAAACCAGTTTTGCCATATGAGTCCGCTATACCTACCTATATGCGATATTTTTATGCCGTTCTAAGCAAATTTGCATGTGCCATCTCTAATGTTCAAAATAAATTTCTCTTTTGTGTGCTCTACTACTCGCGAGGCGGTAAAGGGTAGCCAGCATTTTCCATGCTAGATGTGTTATTCTCATGATGAGTGTTCTTTCACTTGTCATTGCACGAGAGTACGACAAAGGTATTAGGGATGCCCAGTCCCGAAATGAAAAATGAATTTACTTTATGTTGTCAAATAATAAATTCCATGGAAAGTGTTGGGATGCTCCAAGTCATTTTTGTTGGTAGGAAAATTATGCCTCTCAAAAATAACTTTATCTCTCAATTTAAGCTTTGAGCTCTGGCACCTCTACAAATCACTACTTCCCTCCGCGAAGGGCTTTTCTTTTACTTATGCAATTTTTATTTTGAATTTGAGTCTCCATCTTCTCTTATAAAGCACCAACTAAGGGGCACTATGATCATATTTGAGCATTGAGTGTAGCTAATATTCGAGTGTGTTTCATGAATGGATCAATGATTGAGCATGATGGGCAAGGGATAACTTGCTTTAGTGTTGATATTCTGAAAGACATGGTTGCTTGTTGGTATGCTTGAGTATTAAAGTCTTCATGTCAAAACTAGACTATTGCTTTGAATCATATAAAAGTCCATATGTCCATGCTATAAAGAAAAGAATGTGGTGAACATGTTAGGCAACATTCCACATAAAAATTTCAGTTTTTAATCATTTACCTACTCGAGGACGAGCAGGAATTCAGCTTGGGGATGCTGATACGTCTCCAATGTATATATAATTTTTTATTGTTCCATGTTGTTATATTATCATTCTTGGATGTTTTACAATCATTTTATAGTCATTTTATATCATTTTTTGGTACTAACCTATTGACATAGTGCCAAGTGCCAGTTGCTGTTTTCTGCATGTTTTTTACATCGCAGGAAATCAATATCAGACGCAGTCCAAATGCCACGCCACTTTACGATGATTTTTTATGGACCAAAAGGAAGAAGTTGGGCCCTGGTTGCACCTGGGGGGAATCCCGAGGAGGGGACAACCCACTAGTGCGCACCAGGAGGCCCAGGCGCACCCTGGTGGGTTGTTGATGTCTACTACACAACCTTCTTCTTGTAGACGTTGTTGGGCCTACAAGTGCACATGTTTGTAGGACAGTAGCAAATTTCCCTCAAGTGGATGACCTAAGGTTTATCAATCTGTGGGAGGCGTAGGATGAAGATGATCTCTCTCAAACAACCCTGCAACCAAATAACAAAGAGTCTCTTGTGTCCCCAACACACCCAATACAATGGTAAATTGTATAGGTGCACTAGTTCGACGAAGAGATGGTGATACAAGTGCAATATGGATGGTAGATAAAGGTAATTGTAATCTGAAATTATAAAAACAGCAAGGTAACAAGTGGTAAAAGTGAGCGTAAACGGTATTGCAATGATAGGAAACAAGGCCTAGGGTTCATACTTTCACTAGTGCAAGTTCTCTCAACAATAATAACATAGATAGATCATATAACACTCCCTCAACATGCAACAAAGAGTCACTCCAAAGCCACTAATAGCGGAGAACAAAC
>NW_025237221.1:0-4796 GCF_018294505.1 Triticum aestivum
AGTTATCCGTCGCCTTCCGCACGCTATCCGATGCCTTCCGCTCAGAGGTGTGTCTCCGGATGTTCTCACAAACATAGTATCCACATAGATTGGTCCCCGGTGGCTGCTTATCCACATTAACTAACCTTCTAAAATCTAGCTCATGTTTGAATTCACCGACAATTTCTTCTGAGAACCGTCTCCAAACCCTACAGGGCAAAGAAAATTAAATGAACAAGGGAGTTATTAGTTACTTGATATTAGGAAATGAACGAAAGAGACCGATCGATATAGAGCTCAAATGATTGAAAATAATTACTTTTGCAGCATTTTTCTCATGTCGGCCCAACGCTTTGGATCCGAATCCATAGAGTCCATGATTAGAACTCTGGAGGTGTGAAGTTCAATATTTAGCAGAATCCAGTGGAACCTGCGGACACGTTACATGCACAGTCATGCATACCTCATCGATTAGACATACCATGCATGGAGTAAACAAAAGAGAATGGGCACAAGAGAGAAACACTCACCCAAAATGGTAAGGAAATAGAATCTGACTTTTGAGTTGATGCTTTCTAAGAAACTTGTACAAGTCTTTCTCCACGTCTTCGGGGTGATTTTGTAACACATGTCCATTAACGATATGTGGGTCAATGAACCCAACATCATGGATGTTTCTTATTTTGCATTCCCAAATCTTCAATCTGCATAATAGCGTACGCAACAATATAGTTAGGACAATATATATATATATATATAGTGCAGGCAATGAAGAACGAGATGAGGTAGAAATAAATCACTTACAGAATGTAGCAACTCAGCATAGATTTGTCGAGGTCGCGCAGATTGAACAGCTGGAACAATTCACTCATATGAACTTGTACAGAGTACCGTTTGGTGTGATGCTCCTCTGTAACATCCGCATAAACATATTCTTTGTCGGCCCATGTTATGAATTGCTTGTACCAACGTAGCAGATTTCGCATTTGTGGTGGTAGACTTTTTTCCCGCGCAGGCTCGACGAGAGGCCCATTCCGCACATATTGTAATGCTATCTCACATACTGGCGCATCCTCAAGGCCTAAGAAGGCACGAAGAGTCAAACCCATCTCGGACGCTTGTTTCATGGCACTCGCTACAGTCAATCCAAGTGCTGCCGCAGCTGCTATGATCTCGGGGTCCTCTTCCGGACCGGCTTTCACTATGAGCGGGGGGATCGATTGTTTATTCTGCATCCCGAGCTGGTCAACTTGTTTCCCACTTTTTTTACTTTCTTCTTTCTCCTCATTCAATATTTTTGCTTGCCTACGAAGTTCATGTCCATAGTCGCCAGGCATATTCAGCTCGGCTTGGGACGGTGTCGTCAAAAAATCCTTAGCCCACTTCTTTTGCTTCTCAGTGAATACTTTCTTGGGCTCAGGCTCTTTTATCGCCTTCATATCCGCCTTCCATTTCTCATAATGAGCAGACGCGGCCAATTTGGTTTCAGCTTCACTAAGTTCCCAAGGCCTTGGGAGGAGAGGCTTCAGTGATGGCTCCGGTACCCTTGTGGTCTTAGGTACATAAGGGTCCGGGTTAATAGTCCAGGAGCGGGTTTCCTTGCTGTCCGCCTGCTTCTGCTTCTTCGCCGGAGGTGGATTGGGGGGCGTCGTACCCGCCGGAGGAGGATTGGGGGGCGTCGTACCCGCCGGAGGTTGTGGATCGGGGGACGGCGTCGAATGGCGTGAAGGAGGTGTAGGTGAACCACCACGACCACCACCACCGCCACCACCGCCACCACCACCACCATCGGAGGGGGGTGGACTTGCTAGCCTTGGCGCCTCGCCTGGAAACACTATGTACTTCTTTTTCCATAGAATGAACTGGCGCTTGACATCTCCAAGTCTTCTCTCCCCTTCGGGTGTAGGTTTGTCAATCTCCAGGTCCTCAAACCCTTGGACTATGTCTTCCACCGTGACACGAGCATAGCCATATGCAATGGGGTTGTTGTGGTGGAGTGCTCCAGGTGTACAGGGTAAAGCACTGCCGCTAGCTACCTTCGTGGAAACGTTCCCCACGGGATAATGCAGATCACATTCTTTCATCTCCTTTACATCATCCACGGGGTAGTGAGGCTCCGGTGCACGAATCTCGATCATCGGTGCAATAGCACCAGGCGGGGCATCCGTGGAAGCCACGCTGCTTCTCCGCTGCTGGCTTCCGCGATCCGCTTCATGATCTTCATGCGGCCCTGCAGCCGATTTTTCTTTTACTAGTTCATGCACGGTCTGCTTCAACTCATGGAGTTCCGATGCAAACTTCGTCATAAGATCTGCATCCCGGTCCGTCTTTCTCTTACGGCTTCTGTAACAGTACGGGTCATTGTCCTGGGAAAACCCTACTTTCCACGGAACTTTGCCTTTGCCTCGTACACGTCCTCCGTGTTCATCATTCCCGAGGGCTGTTGTCAGTGCGTCTTTCTCTCTGTTGAACTTGATCAAGCCCTCTTGAGCTTGGGTCATTGCGTCAATAAGGGCGATTGTAGAGCGGACATCTAGGACTTTCCAATATTCTAGCTCCCAAAATATAGATTTCTTCTTCCACATGGGTGCGTGCCCGTCAACTCCCCGCGGAACTGATTGTCCGCCAGGACCCTTTCCAAAGATGACTTTCAAATCCTTGACCATATCAAATATCTCAGCACCAGTACGTTCCGCAGGCTTCGGCCGGTGATCTGCCTTGCCGTTGAAATGCTTGCCTTTCTTTCTTACGTTATGATTTCGGGGAAGAAATCGACGATGACCCAGGTACACGTTCTTCTTACAATTAACCAAACGTACACTTTCAGTCTCATGTAAGCAGTGCGTGCATGCATTGTATCCCTTATTTGTCTGTCCCGAAAGGTTACTGAGAGCAGGCCAATCGTTGATGGTTACAAAAAGCAACGCTCGTAGGTCAAATTCCTCTCCTTTGTGCTCATCCCAGACACGTACACTAGGTCTGGCCCACAACTGTAAAAGTTCATCAACTAATGGCCTTAGGTACACATCGATGTCGTTCCCGGGTTGCTTTGGACCTTGGATGAGCACTGGCATCATAATGAACTTCCGCTTCATGCACAACCAAGGAGGAAGGTTGTAGATGCATAGAGTCACGGGCCAGGTGCTATGGCTGGAGCTCTGCTCGCCAAAAGGATTCATGCCATCAGTACTTAGACCAAATCTTATGTTCCTTGCGTCAGCTGCAAAATCTTTGAACACTCTGTCGATCTTTCTCCATTGCGTTCCATCAGCGGGGTGTCTCAACTCCCCGTCGGACTTACGGTCCTCTTTGTGCCATCGCAACGACTTGGCATGCTTTTTGTTCATGAACAGACGTTTCAACCATGGTATTATAGGAGCATACCACATCACCTTGGCGGGAACCCTCTTCCTGGGTTTCTCGCCCTCAACATCGTCACCAGGGTCATCGCCTCTGATCTTATAACGCAATGCAGTGCATACAGGGCATTCATTCAAATTCTCGTATTCACCGCGGTAGAGGATGCAGTCGTTAATGCATGCATGTATCTTCAGAACCTCTAAACCTAGAGGGCAGACAACCTTCTTTGCTTCGTACGTATTGGCGGGCAACTCGTTATTCTTCGGAAACATATTCTTCAACATTTTCAGCAAATTTTCAAATGATGAGTCACCTACACCTTCCTGTGCCTTCCATTTTAGCAAATCCAGTGTGCAGCCCAGCTTTTTCAGACTATTATCGCATCCTGGATACAACGACTTTTTGTGATCCTCTAACATGCGATCCAAATTCTCCCTATCCTTGTCAGTTTCGCAGCGTCTCCGTGCATCAGCAATGGTCCGACCAAGATCATCAGCGGGCTCATCATGTGCCTCTTCTTCACCTTCACCTAACCCTTCCCCACCTTCAGCATCATCCTCCATGAAAGTATCACCAAAATGATCATGATAGTTGTCATCGATATCATCCCCTTCTTCATCTTCTTCCATTCTAACCCCTCTTTCTCCATGCTTGGTCCAACAATTATAGCTTCGCATGAAACCGTGCCGAAGCAGGTGCATGTGAACGTCTCTTGAGGAGGAGTAACCCTTCTGATTCTTACAGACAGCACATGGACAGATAATAAAACCTTGCTGCTTGTTCGCATTTGCCACTACGAGGAAATCTTTCAAACCCGTAGTGAACTCGCCGGAGAGTCGGGGACCGTACATCCATTGCCGATTCATCTGCATTATTATTATATAAAGTATATAATTAACCATCATGCATTTGTTAAACTAACTAGCTAGAAATAATACAAATTAAACAATGAACTACACACATGCATATTTTATCAATGACACATGAAAGGTTCAAGTTGCTAACCGCGATCAAGGAGGAAAAATAAATGAGAAAGCTCAAGTGTGGCTCGGACACTTCATATCATGTTTGTTCAGGCTCTCGGGCATTTCATCGAACACCTTGTGTGCATAGGAGGAACCAAAAGCAAACCCACCACCCCCTTCTGAATATTGTGAAGTGAGCTGAGTGAAGTGAAGTGAGCTGAGTCCTATATATAGGGATGGGCCTTTAGTCCCGGTTGGCCTGGCCAACCGCGACTAGGATGGGCCTTTAGTCCCGGTTGGCCTGGCCAACCGCGACTAAAGGCCTTCGGGGACCTTTAGTCCCGGTTGGCCAGGCCAACCGGGACTAAAGCCCCTCCCGTCCGCCAGCTGTCGACCGAGCGCGCTGGGCCCAGATAGTTGGTCGCGGGTCTCCTCCCGAACCGCGACTAAAGACCCCTTTTGTCGCGGTTCGATTATTTTGGGGACTAATGG
>NW_025237222.1:0-4796 GCF_018294505.1 Triticum aestivum
TTCAAAATGAAAGGAGATCGGGAGCGCCGCTGATCCTCCTCCATCGTCAAAAAGGCATGAACTTTAATATGTGCCTAGGCATAAGACAGAATTGTCATATTTCTCCCCCTTTATTATCCCAAGAGGAGCACACAGCAAACCGTATGCAAAATCCCAGCTAGCCGAGCTTTGGCCAATTCGGTGCCGGACTCGTCGACGAGGACGAGGGACCATACAAAAGTGGCACCGACTAATCCACCTCATGAGTATTTGGATGACGTATCCTTCACCAATTCCAAAGTGGAGAGCACGATGAATCATCGTCGCCTGAAAGAGACCCTGCACACTTCGGCTTTTACCGATCAGGAATTTACCGACCTTAGCACCATGGACGAATATATCCGGGCCACCCGAGATGGACTCACTGGAGTTGCTCATCTGTTCTCAACGGATATATAGGTGACTATTTGTGCAAATTTAATAGATATGTGCCAGTAGCCCCCGAGACTTGAAGCGGTATAGACTAACCGATTTAAGGATCGTTATGACTGCATGTTCTCAAAGAAAAGAACAACATGCTGTCCCAGGAGCTTGAAACAAGATGGACACAACTTAATGCTACCAATTCGGAACTAGATGAAATGAAGAAAAGCCCGATGCCCAATGGCAAACGGAAAAAACTGGAGGAGGAAATGAACAAGCAATCCAAAGAGATAAGGAGCTTAAAGGCTTAATTGTTGGCCGTGCAAGAAGATAACAAAAAGTTGAAACGAGGCATATTCGGTATGTCCTTTGATCTATCCAGGGGACTCATATAATCTAATAAAACGAAATCTTATAATGTTGTCCTTGCAGGTCTGTTAACCGGGCGTCCCCAAGAGGAGGTGTCCGGATTCCAAGGTGACGTTCTAAGGGAACTGTCTAAAGTGCACGAGTGGGCCCGGAGAGCCATGAAGAACATAATCAAAGCCTTATGGCCATCTGATGCCCCTCCAGAAAGTATGGAGGGCTTGGCGAACCTGTTCAAAGGTGCTCGGCGCCGTTTCAAGCTATGGAACTCCTCGGCATGCCGGGAAGGTGCACGAGAGGCATGGGCAATGGTGAAGACGCGCTACACCAGACTCGATCTGAATCATATGGCCCGAGTTGGACCTCAGGGACCAGATGGGAAAGAAATCCCTGTGAACTTTGTATATGACCAAGTGATGATAGCTGTAAAATATTCACAAGAAGACTGTAGTTTAGATAGTCTTATAGATGGCATAGAGAAAGAGTAGGCGTTCGATCCTATGTAACAATGTACTTTATCATCGAACTGTATCTCCGGCCGAACTTATCAAAATTTTTCATCGCAGACCTTCGCCTTCAACCTTCGAATCAGGAAGTTGGAGTGTTTCCGGATACTATGTTAAATGAGAAACATTCATTATGTCTGGAAACCAGGCAATCCGGTCATATTTCTCAAACAGACAAAGTTTGTTCGAGGAGTTATGTTATATTGCTATTTAACGTAAGAAACATCTTCCAGGGAAAATAGTTGCGTTAGGGGTTCCTTTCCTTGAGTTGACATGCCGAAGTATGCATGTCTAGGCTTGTATCCGGATTACGGGCAGCCTATCCTGTATTTATTTGTAAAATAGCCCGTCGTTGCTCGCCGAACAATTATTCCCTTAAGAATGCTAGCTTTCGGCTTCACCCGTCTGAGGTACAGATCCGGATAATCCAGTTGTAACAATCACAGAGGTACTCCCTTTACACCCTAGCTGAACAATTGGGAACATAGAGTATAAGCATAGGAGCGAGGCAACCCAGCTTGGCAAAAACTTAAGTCATAGAGGTGCATATAATGGCAACAAGATGTATGAAACAAATGACGGAGACAACGTAAGCTATAAGCTTTTAATAATAAACTTCATTGAAAAGCCCCCAATTATAGTGGGGGTGTATACATTTAAATATGTGTACCCCTAACAATTCGGCAGATCCGAACATACCCTAGGAAAAAAGGAAAAAAGAAGGAGAGGAGAAGGACAAATCTTGTCAAAGTAAAAATAAAGAGACAGAACTATGCATAAAATCTTTGGAGCTGGGTGGGTTCCATGGGTTTGGCTCAAGGTGATTATCTAGTGCATTACGAAGGCGATAGGCTCCTCCTGTAGGGAATTCATCTATGATGAAGGGCCTCTCCCATTTTGGTTTTAGCTTATCCTTTGTCTTCTCCGAGAGGCACAAAAAAAGGTCGCCGACATTATATGTCTTATCCCGCACTTCTCTGCTTTGGTATCACCTGGCCTGTTGTTAATAGAATGCGGAACGGGCCTTTGCAACATGGCGCTCCTCTTCGAGTACGTCTAGGTTATCCTGCCGATCAAGCTCGGCTTATCGCTCTTCGTACATGCGCACTCGAGGTGAGTCATGAATAATTTCACAGGGCAGTATAGCTTCTGCGCCGTACACCATAAAGAAAGGTGTGGATCTATTCGTTCGATTGGGCATGGTCCGCAACCCCCAGAGTACGGAATCGAGTTCCTCAAGCCAGTGCTTATCTGATTCTCGTAAGGAGTGCACCAGCCTGGGCTTAATGCCACTCATTGTCAGGCCATTGGCCCGTTCAACTTGACCGTTTGTTTGAGGGTCATACGATGCATAGTCGAGTTTCATGCCCAACATAGCACACCAGTTTTCCACCCCATATGCTATGAAATTGGAGCCATTATCCATGATGATACTATGCGGGACACCATAGCGGTGTACCACACCGGATATAAAGTCAATCACTGACCCTGCTTCAGATGTTTTTACTGGTTTGACCTCTATCCATGTAGTGAATTTATCTACCATCACCAGCAATATTTTTTATGGCTTCCCCCTTTAAGTGGTCCGACCATGTCAAGCCCCCAGACCGTGAAGGCCAGGTGATGGGGATTGTTCGTCATGCGGTGGGAGGCATATGACTTTGGTTGGCAAAAAGATGATAGCCCACACAACGCTGGACAAGGGCTTGAGCGTCTGCTCGGGCCGTTGGCAAGAAGAATCCTGCCCTGAAAGCTTTGCTTACAAGGGCCCGAGCTATGGCATGATGACCACCCAGACCAGCATTTATTTCCACCAAGAGCTGTTGTCCCTCTTCTTTGGAGATGCACCTTTGGAGGACTCTGGTAGTGCTCTTCTTGTACAATTCACCCTCATGCACTTTGTAGGCTTTAGACTGCCGAGCTATGCGACAGGCTTCATTTTGATCGTCAGGAAGCTCCTGTCTGTTGACTTAGGCTAGGAAAGGTTCGGTCCATGGAGCAATAACAACCATGATCTCATAAGCAGAGGGTGTTATTTTGGCATCCGAACCCTCGATGGTATCTGCACTGTGTTCGGCTGCTGGGGATGTGACCAGGTCCGTACTAGCTTCTCCGCTCTCACCCTGCCACACTACGGATGGCTTAAAGATCCTTTCAACAAAGGTGTTAGGCGGGACGGGGTCGCGCTTGGTGCCCATGCGAGTGAGGATGTCGAATGCCTGGTTACTGGCTCGAGCAACATGATGGAATTCCAGTCCCTCGAACCGAGCTGAAATTTTAATACATCGCTTCGATATGCCGCCATTTTTGGATCTTTTGCATCAAACTCTCCATTGACCTGGGATATTGCAAGGTTATAATCTCCACGCACCTCGAGGCATTGTACACCCATGGAGACAGCCATGCGAAGACCGCGTAGAAGCGCCTCGTATTTGGCTGCATTATTGGAGTTCGGCTAGCATTTTAGAGCCGTCGAAGTACATAGTACAGTTGGAGTATGAACTATACTCTTTAGGGAGTTCGGCTTCCGTCCATTCATCGATGAAGTCGGCCAACACCTGAGATTTAATAGCTTGGTGTGGCTTGTATATTATTTCAAACAGTAGGAGTTCGATGGCCTATTTGGCTATGCGGCTAGTGGCGTCCCTATTGTTGATAATGTCCTTAAGTGGTACTTCAGATGCCACTACAATCGAACACTCTTGAAAGTAGTGTCGCAGTTTTCAGGTTGCCGTAAAGACCGTATAAGTTATCTTTTGGTAGTGAGGGTATCGGGATTTGCATGGTGTGAGGACCTCCGATACATAATAAACTATCTTTTGGATGGGGAACTTGTGTCCCTCTTCCCCTCGCTCGACGATGAGGACAACACTTACTACCTGGTGAGTTATGGAGATATAAAGCAACATGGGCTCGCCAACACCTGGGGCAGCCAGGATTTGGTTGCCTGCTAGTATGGCCTTGATTTCTTCCAATCCAGCTGTGGCAACGTCTGTCCATTCAAAGCTATCAGTCGTCTAAGTAGCCCGTAAAGTGGCAATGCTTTCTCTCCTAATCTGGAGAGAAAGAGGCTAAAACCCGCCATGCACCCTGCTAGTTTCTGGACCTGCTTTAGGTCTGTTGGTATAGACAATTGTGACAAGGCTCGGATCTTAGTCGAGTTTGCTTCAATTCCTCTATGGGAAACAATAAACCCTAGCTGCTTTCCGGCTGGAACTCCAAAGACACATTTTTCCAGATTGAGTCGTATGTCATATGTTCGGAGGTTGTCGGAGGTGAGGCAGAGGTCATCCACTAGTATTTCGACGTGTTAGGTTTTGATAACCACGTTGTCCGCATATGCTTCAACTGTTTTGTCGATTTGTTTTTACAAGCATGTTTGAATCATTCGTTGGTAAGTGGCACCAGCGTTCTTAAGCCCAAATGGCATAGTGTTGAAGCAGAAAGGGCCGTATAGGGTGATGAACACCATTGCGGCCTGATCGGATTCCTTCATTTTAATCTGATGGTATCTGGAATAAG
>NW_025237223.1:0-4796 GCF_018294505.1 Triticum aestivum
CCGCGACGACTCTTGGTCATCCGGCCAACCACGTATCCCTCGAGTCCTTCAAAGATGCCCTTTAAGAACTCGAAACCATCATGCGATGGCCCCACAGTGGTCGCGAACTGTCGTGGAATTAACATGTCAGATGTCCTAGTGAGAGGACTTATTCGTGGAGCCATCGCAATGAGATTAGCAAAAAGGGGTTAAACCAGACAAAGGACATGGGGAGTTTATGCTGGTTCGTCCCCTTGCGGTGAAGGTAAAAGCCTATGATCCACTTGTGGTGGAATTGATGGGGTCTCGATGAGCAGGGAGCGAATCCGCTTTACCTATCTCTCGAGTTGTTGTTTCTTGTTCCTGAACCACCGTCGGGTCATCCCTTTATATACACAGGTTGACGCCCGGCGGTTTACAGAACACCGAGGACGGCTCATACACGTGTCCGGCTCGGTTTCTACCTTTCCTAACTTATGACACAAGTTTACACATCTCATGTCGGTTTACGTTTATGAGCACTAAACCGCCTTTGGGCCCTGGGCCTCTAACCTTCAATGGTAGAGCGCCATACTCCTTGTCTTCATGGGCTTCAATACGAATGAGTGTAAACCGGCCCCTCCTGGGTGGTTTACTCTCAGTAGTTATATCCCCAACAGGCGCCATCGCTGGTAGCGCCGTCGAACACGACGATGGTGATGAAGATGACACGCTACGCACGCTTTCGGGTTCCCGCAAGCGGTCCCCCTACCTGGCGCACCAAAGATGTCATGGGAAACCACAGCCACCTATGGGACCAAACTGCCCCTTGTTGGTTTGGTAGTGTGGACGTCGCATTTCACAAAGAGCAGAGGAGCGTGGAGGCGGCACGGCAAGCAACACATGAGCAATTTTACCCAGGTTTGGGCCACCGTGAGGCGTAAAACCCTACTCCTACTTTTGTTGATTGATGGTGGGAGAGTGGCGGTGGAACGTAGTACACTTGCCCAGCAGGGACGGCAGTGGCCTACGCTATGTACGGGCATCTAGCCTTGTGAAGGCCTGATCAAATTTCCGTCCCTCTAACCCCTTCTACCATTGCCATGGGCCTCCTTTTACAGGTTAAGGGGTCACCACAGTGGCAAATTAGTCATTAGACATTGATAAGATAGCAAATAGTGCTATCATACCACTACTATGAAAATGGCTATAGATAGGACTGATTCTAGTGGCGCACTAGGTAAATAGTGCGCCACTACTATATACTAATGGCGCACTGGTTGCTCGTGCGCCATTAGTGTGGAAGACACTAATGGTGCACCCTGCTCACGGTGCGCCACTACTATTGATTTTTTCCCCATTTTTTCATACAAACTAATGGCGCAGGGTGACAAAGTGCGCCATTACTAGTTAGAACTAGTAATGGTGCATGACCAGGACAGTGCGCCATTAGTATATATATTTTTTAACTTTTTTGCAAACCTACTAATGGCGCACTGTGCCAAAGTGCGCCATTACTAGTTTAAACTACTAATGGCGCACTATTCCACATTGCGCCATTAGTATACATATGTTTTTTTTTACTTTTTTGCAAAAAGTACTAATGGCGCACCACCAGCCGGTGCGCCATTAGTAACCAGGGTTACTAATAGCGCATTTTGTGGTGGTGCTCCATGAGTAACCTGGGATCAACAAGATATTTTGGACAGCCCACCCACCCACTCACTTTCCCCACTTCATTCTCTCCACCTCCTCCTCCAAGCTTGTCTCGGCTGCCTCCTCCTCCTCACCTCATTTCCACCATAGATTCATCAAAATTAAGTGGTGTAATTACCTTTTTTTTTGATAGGTATGTAAGGGGAAAGCTATCTTCATGATGTAGATCTACTTTTTTTTCTCCCTAGCTCGCTCCAACAACGTGCACATGCACTTTTTGTGGCCTAGCTAGATCTATGTATGTTTGTGGTGTTGCTTGTGTTTGTGTGTCAGGACCCCGATCCTAAGTCACATCGATCTAGCATGTAACACCCCATATCACTTTGCGGCCTCACGCACAGTATTCCCACGGGTGTCGCCTTACCATGCCCGGGACCATTTGCGCCTTTTGGCACACGTATATGATAGTGTCGCTAGCAACCATATGACAGAGAACCCGGGCTGACATGGCTAGTCGTGAACCCAAAGTGGCACTAACTTACAGGGACAGGCATACATGACCCAGCATCGAACGTGTCGGCCATCAGCGAGTGAATCCGGGTTGTAGCAACTGGGCTAACAGGACTCCGGTAAACCGGGCTGTAGCGGGCTAACAGGACTCTGGTATTCATCGCGTGACATTTCCTCGAAGGGACAGACACAGGAACGAAGAAGGACACATGCCGGCCAGCCTAAGTGTTCCTGAGCAGTAGCACGCTACCATGGCTCAGTGGAAACACTAGGAGACATTTCCCGATAAGAGAGGCTACTAAGGATAAACAACTAGATAATCAGATCCCACACATAGCAATAGACGTTACACGTACGCATAACATGCAAGTATGTGTTGTACAACATGGCATCACAGCATAACTCAATAACTCACATAGATAAAGCTCAAAGAGCCATCATAGCCTTTATTTCAAACAGGGGTCACAGGACCCATCATACAGAGCATACAAGCAACAAGCGGAAGCATTACATGTCTGGGTACAGACATCTACAAATGAAAAAGGCTGAAGAGCCTGAGTATCTACAACATCCGATCAAGATCGTAGCTGAGGTACAAACTACTCGTCGAAGTCCATGAGAACACTATTAAGACCGAAGTCTCCGCTGCAAAAACATAAATAAAGCAACATGAGTACAAAGGTACTCAGCAAGACTTACATCAGATCCTATCATACATGCATGGGTGTCAAGAAGGTAATGTGGGGTTTAGTTGCAGCAAGCCATCTTTGACTCAGTGGCTATCCTGTTTTACGACTACCAGAAACTCTTGAGGTGATATGGCGCACACGAGTCCACTAATCACCACACAATACACTACTATGGATTCATCCCCGTCTCCCTACGAGAAGGCCATCCATAGCACTCACACTTGTCTTGAGCTTTTTAGAGTATACACTTCAAGTTGTCTATGTACCATGTAAGCATCCAAGAAGTCCATAACCGCGGACCCGGCTATTCGAATAGATCATGTTAACCCTGCAGGGGTGTACTTCTTCACACATGCTCTCGCCACTTACCGCCATGTACACGTCATGTATCTCGGCAACCTTCAAGCGGAAGCCTAGCGAGGGTGTCGGCCACGACCTGACTAACCACACAAGACTCTAGTCCAGGTTTATCGCCTATTCGGGTTCCATCCACAAGGAGATCTGGCCGAGGTTTCGCTCACGGCCCCAAACGATGTGTGCAGGGTTCCCAAGCCCACCATTCGGGTGCCACTCGGTACACCAGACCACGTGTGCCTAGTCTGTCCCAAGCCCACCCTGCCGGGTGCCACTTGGTAGAAAAATAGCACTACCTACAAACACCAGAAACTAGTTGCGACTCCTGGACAGAGACCAAGTTGGTTAATAAGTCGAGAAGGGTCGAGTTACCGGAACCCAATGTGTGGTAGTATCGAGTCATTGGACAACATACATAGAACTCAGTGCTTAGGGACGGTTCCAGTGAGACAACCCACCATGTACTCCTACATGGCCTCTCACCGCTACCTTTACCAAATCGTGTTCACACACTTCACTCTCAGCATCAGAACATATCATAACACTCCAACTCATTCCCAATGAATCAGACCTGACACAACTCTAAGCAATAGCAGGCATAGCATGGTAGGAACACAACAATGGCTTCAATCAACTCCTACACATGCTAGTGGGTTTCAACTATTTACTGTGGCAATGACAGGTCATGCAGAGGAATGGGTTCAACTACCGCAGCACAAAGTAGCAGATGAATCGTTGTTGTCCTAATGCAATAACTGAGAGCAGGAGCGGGATAGTAGGATTGTATCGGAATGAACAAGGGGGTTTGCTTGCCTGGTAGATCAACAGAGGAGGCACTACTTCACAGACAAGTACTCTGGAACGGTCTCCGGAGCAAGACCTATCAAGAAGGAACGGTGCCAATAATCAATACACAAGCATATGCAACAATATGATGCATGAACATGGCATGAAGATGTGATGTTGTTTGAGCTAATGTAACTAGTAATCATTTGGTTTGAAGTCCATTTGAACCAAAAGCTCAAATGCAACTCTAAAATAAGTCTATTAATATGCCATAATGTGTTTTCTCATATTCAGCATGTACAAGTTGGTTTGTCATGCATGAAACTAGTACAGATGGAAAGATTGCATTTTTTTGATAATATTTCATATATAAATTATTTCAATCTGAGCTACGGTTGAATTTCTATGAATTTTAGAAGTTTTGCTAATTTCTAGAATTTCCTGATTTAAATTTAAACCAGAAAATAAATAATTGCGTTAGCATGACGTCATGCCTGCGTCAGCAGGTCAACAGTGCTGACCAGGTCAAATCTGACGTGTGGGGTCCACACGTCAGTGACACAGGGTAAACAGAGGGTTAGATTAACTTAATTAAAAGATTAGGGGGCAGCAGGGCCCACATGTCAGTGTCAGGGGGTTAACTAAGCGGTGATTAGCACTAAGCTAATCACCTGACGGGCCGGGCCCACATGGCGGGGCTCAGGCGACGGGGCTCGCCGCCGGCGACCTCTGGACGCGGCTGAGCCGCGCCACAGGCCACGGGGACGGCGTCTGAGAGCACCGGGGCGTAGCCCGGGCTTGTCCGCATCCAGGGGAGCAGACGGGAAGCCGCGGGGACGCCGG
>NW_025237224.1:0-4795 GCF_018294505.1 Triticum aestivum
TCACTTGTTGGTACCCCGGTTGGAATCAACACGAGGACCCAAGAAGAATGGTGATGGTGAAAAGTTTCACCATACCAAGAATTCTTAAGAGGTGGTGAAATTCTCATAACATTGATGACATAAAAGGTGGTAATATTCCAAGGTAAAGAGGAACAATGCTGGGTAGCAGTGATCTCAAAGTTTACACAAAACACGAACAAGTTGTGTTGAACGGAAGGAAATAAAGTGGTCGATGAGAACAGGAATCATCGAGGGGCAAGGATGGTATTACCCATCATGAATTCAATAGATATTTTGGAAGAGCTCAGAATGTTGATGATCTTCACGACACATTTGTCGCGAGAGTTCATGAAGATGTAATCGATCGGTGATGACATCAAGTCAAAGTAATGATCAAGTGGAAGGTTATTGGAACCAAGGGTACGACACAAACTCGAAACCAAGCTTGTTGTTCAAGGCGAAATGATATGACGATGATGATCGACGTAAGGTTAGTTCATCGTCGAAAATTGTGCTCCGGGAAGAAGGACCGGGTAGCACAGTTAAAATTAGCTCGATAACGATATAGCCGATCAGGCTAGGAATGACTTGAAGGATTAATAAATTTGTAAGCAGTGATGGGTTCAAATACTTGTTGAATCGCAATGCGAACTCGATTCAGTTATCGGTGTCTTTGAGTGTATAATAACTCAGAGCCCGCGAAAAATTGGAATCAGTGGGAAGGTAGCACTTGATGAAGAACTCATAAAAAGTTATGCAGTTCCATGATAATCTCGAGATACCAGGGGGGTAATACTCGACACAAGATCAAAGTAAAGGTTGGACTGGTGTATTGATCCATAGAAGACAATTGTTTTAACCTGTCGGAGAAATGAGATCAAAGAAGAACAATCATGGTCGGAACCACGATTGCAAAAGGCCAGATCCTAGATATAAGAAAAACTTATACCAAGGGAATAATTAATTCAAGAGAAGCTCTAATGATAAGATCTACATCATGCCCATGGGCATGAACACAAAGTTCAAGGTCGACTCCCACTTCTTCAATGTATAACCTTCCATTCACTTCTCGCTTTGATAAAGGCATTACTGTTGAAAGTTTTACCTGGTGAAATACCAGATGAGTATGTCTCGTGAAAACTTCCGAGTTCACACATATTAAGGAAGGCATAGGTTCAACCCATCCGGGCATCTTACGAACATATACCACAAACTTTGGGGCAATTAATACAAGCTCGAAAGTAGAGCATTGTTGGTCAAGCAGAGGATACAATGTACCAAAGGCATTTTGTATCAGGGGAAAGAACTCACAAGGTGATTAATTATGAAGGACACTATCGGATAATAATCCAACAGTGGATATGGCGATCCACAACGGGGCTGACGTGAGTATCGGTACTCAACCAGAAGAAGAAGAATGCAAGGAGATCAGAAGATAGAAACAACTGACTAATTCAAAGCTTAATTGCAAAGGAATTATGAATTCCATGTCAAGGGATCAGAAGCAATGCTCTGATTAGGAATGGGTAAGTTGAATAGCCTTAGGGTACAATCAACGACAATTGGATTGGTCGAGAACCAATTCCAGTTAAAAGAATGGCAGCTCAGCCGGAAAGGTAATTTATAAGGATCAATGATGTTTGCGGGTATTCGCAAACATATTGAGTCAACAGACTCAAAATGATAATGACAAGGAACGTCATTAAGACTACGAGACTTATGGGATTAACCATAATGCAAGCAAGCAAGAATTTCAAGAGCCAAAGGCTCCAGAGGATTTTCGGAAGATCGAATATTATTTTGAAGACTTTTGTGAAACACATGAACAACTGGGGATAAGCGGATACTCGACAAGTGCGAGAATTATCCATAGGGGTATTCAGGTGACAAGGAATTGCAAGACAGTAGGCACAAGATATTCTCGGATCAATAGAGAGAATTTCGGGGTATCTTGTAATAACAAGATCAACTAGGAATAAAAGTAAGAACGTCAAGTGTATGTATTTATCCGTAGGGATATTTCGATGGTAGGGAATTGCAAAAGCAACGGACACAAAGTCTCAAGAGAGTTTCGGCGAGTAACGTCGAAATCTTCTGGTGCAGTCGGCGATCACCTGGACTGAAGGGGCTCTCCGGGAGAAAGTATTTTCGAGAACCTAAAGTCAGATTTTAGTAGAAATCGTTTAACCCGAGTAGAAGAGAGTTCAGAGTCCCAGAGTAAAGGTCGAGGAGTAAAAGATCCTACTACCACCCAATGGCGACGTGGGCCCATGGGCCGCACAGCCATGTTAGTAAAAGTTTTGTAAAGTCTAGACTCGACTTCGGCCAAGGAGTTGGAAAGGGGGATTCCTACAGGCAGTCGGCTCTGATACCAACTTGTGACGCCCCCGATTTGACCGTACACTAATCATGCACGCAAATGTGTACGATCAAGATCAGGGACTCACGGGAAGATATCACAACACAACTCTACAAATAAAATAAGTCATACAAGCATCATAATACAAGCCAGGGGCCTCGAGGGCTCGAATACAAGTGCTCGATCATAGACGAGTCAGCGGAAGCAACAATATCTGAGTACAGACATAAGTTAAACAAGTGTGCCTTAAGAAGGCTAGCACAAACTGGGATACAGATCGAAAGAGGCGCAGGCCTCCTGCCTGGGATCCTCCTAATTACTCCAGGTCATCGTCAGCGGCCAGCACGTAGTAGTAGGCACCTCCGGTGTAGTAGGGGTCGTCGTCGACGGTGGCGTCTGGTTCCTGGACTCCAGCATCTGGTTGCGACAACCAGGTAGAAGGGAAAGGGGAAAAGAGGGAGAAGAGCAACCGTGAGTACTCATCCAAAGTACTCGCAAGCAAGGAGCTACACTACATATGCATGGGTATATGTGTAAGGAGGCCATATCGGTGGACTGAACTGCAGAATGCCAGAATAAGGGGGGGATAGCTAATCCTATCGAAGACTACGCTTCTGGTAGCCTCCGTCTTGCAGCATGTAGGAGAGAGTAGATTGAAGTCCTCCAAGTAGCATCTTCAAGTAGCATCTCCAAGTAGCATCGCATAGCATAACCCTACCCGGCGATCCTCTCCTCGTCGCCCTGCGGAAAAGCGATCACCGGGTTGTCTGTGGAACTTGGAAGGGTGTGTTTTATTAAGTATCCGGTTCTAGTTGTCATAAGGTCAAGGTACAACTCCAAGTCGTCCTGTTACCGAAGATCACGGCTATTCGAATAGATTAACTTCCCTGCAGGGGTGCACCACATAGCCCAACACGCTCGATCCCATTTGGCCGGACACACTTTCCTGGGTCATGCCCGGCCGCGGAAGATCAACACGTCGCAGCCCCACCTAGGCACAACAGAGAGGCCAGCACGCCGGTCTAAACCTAAGCGCGCAGGGGTCTGGGCCCATCGCCCTGAGCACACCTGCACGTTGCGAGGGCGGCCGAAAGCAGACCTAGCCTAGTGGCGTTCCAGTCCAATTCGGCACGCGCCGCTCCGTCGCTGACGTCTGAAGTGCTTCGGCTGATACCACGACGTCGGGATACCCATAACTACTCCCACGTAGATGGTTAGTGCGTATAGGCTCGTAGCCAGACTCAGATCAAATACCAAGATCTCGTTAAGCGTGTTAAGTATCCGCGAACGCCGAACAGGGCCAGGCCCACCTGTCTCCTAGGTGGTCTCAACCTGCCCTGTCGCTCCGCCACAAAGTAACCGTCGGGGACCGTCGGGAACCCAGGCCCACCTCTACCGGGATGGAGCCACCTGTCCTTTCAGCCCCCTCGTCAGAATCACTTGCGGGTACTCAACGAGCTGACCCGACTTTAGTCACCATCTGTATAGTATGTAGGTATGTATAGTATATACCCGTGATCACCTCCCAAGTGATCACGGCCCGATAGTATAGCAAGGCAGACTGACAAGAATGTAGGGCCAATGATGATAAACTAGCATCCTATACTAAGCATTTAGGATTGCAGGTAAGGTATCAACAAATGTAGCGACAATGTCAGGCTATGCATCAGAATAGGATTAACGAAAGCAGTAACATGCTACACTACTCTAATGCAAGCAGTATAGAGGAGAATAGGCGATATCTGGTGATCAAAGGGGGGGGGGCTTGCCTGGTTGCTCTGGCAAGAGAGAGGGGTCGTCAACTCCGTAGTCGAACTGGGCAGCAGCAGCGCCGGTCTCGTAGTCTACCGGAGAGAAGAGGGGGGAGGAAATAATGAATACAGAGCAAACAAAGCATCACAGAATATAACAAGGCAATACGCGGTGTTCGGTGTGCCCTAACGCGGTAGTAGGTGATACCGGTGAAGGGGGGAAAACATCCGGGAAAGTATTCCCGGTGTTTCGCGTTTTCGGGCAGAGGAGCCGGAGGGGGAAAGTTGCGGGTTCGATAGGTTAGGGGGGTGTGGCGGACGAACGGACCGCGTATCCGGATTCGTCTCGTCGTTCTGAGCAACTTTCATGTTGAAAATATTTTAATCCGAGTTACGGATTAAAAGATATGATTTTTAAAAGATTTTATTAATTTCTGGAATTTAATTAATTAATTAATTAATTCGAAAAAAAATGTATTTATGACGTCAGCATGATGTCATGCTGACGTCAGCAGTCAACAGGGTTGACTGAGTCAACCCTGACAGGTGGGTCCCGCATGTCATTCACTGTTATCTAATTAACCTAATCAGATTTAATTAACAGTGGTTAATTAGGTTAATTAGTGATTAGTGCTAATTAATCAGAATTAATTAGATTAATTAATTAATTAATTAATTAATTAAT
>NW_025237225.1:0-4795 GCF_018294505.1 Triticum aestivum
TACCCAAATTAGTAAAAATAAACAATTTGTACATAAATACGGTGCAAAAAGTTTCATAACCATTTGACATTCCAGTAAAAAATGTAAAATCGCACACTACAGCCAAAGTTTCTGTCCTGCACCGCACAAACCAAGAAGCATTGTAAACATCCTAAAGGCAAACCTTGGCACATTATTTTTATAATACAATGGAATTGTAGAAGGGGATAATTATTTTTGTTGAAAAGATTCTGTAATTAAGATTCACAAAGTTTCCTTGAGCATGAACAAAGTTCAAGGAGCTCTCCCACTTCAACAATGCTTGTCTCTCTCACTTTAACTTTCCTTTTTGAAAAGTTTTGGGTTCCCCTCTTTATTTTTTTTGTTTTTAGACTGTATAAAAGCACTCAAAAGAAATAAAAGACTCTCTAAAACTTCCGGGTTGTCTCCCTGGCAGCACTTTCTTTAAAGCCATTAAGCTAGGCATATAGTGCTCAAGTAGTGAATCCACCGGGATCCCAAGGTATATCAATGCCAATTTTAATTAACAATGATTTGTGATTTAGTAGTGAGCACAAAGTAACATATCAAGAAACAACGAAGTCTAACTCTCTTCCTATGCATCGTCATGTCATAAAAGAACAATTCATGCACACATAGTAAAGGTCAATGCATAGTATAAGCAGTTTCTTGCAATTTTATCATATTGGAAACATAGAGAGGTGGAGATATAGTTCCTCTCTCATAATAATTGCAAGTAGGAGCAGCAAGAACATGCATATTATATCTATCAAAATCATCATGTGTAGTAGTAAAACACAACCCATCAATATAATCCTTAATAAGCACAAACTTTTCCGATAAGTGTAGTCGGGAGAATTCAAAAAGATAATAGGACTATCATGCGTGGGTGCAATAGAAACAATTTCATGTTTAACATAAGGAACTATAGCAAGTTCATCTCCATAAGCATAATTCATATTGGCATCTTGGCCACAAGCATCATCAAAAAGGGATATTTGAAGAGAATCAACGGGATCATAACAATCATCATAGCAATCATCCTTCGGTAAGCACGAAGGGGAATTAAACAATGTATGAGTTGAAGAGTTACTCTCATTAGAAGGTGGGCACGGGTAGCTAATCTGCTCTTCCTCCTTTTGTTCTTCGCTCTCCTCATCATCTTTTTCATCCAATGAGCTCATAGTTTCATCAACTCCTTCTTCCATAGACTCCTGCAAAATATTAGTCTCTTCTTGGACAGCGGAGACTTCCTCAATAAATGCATCAAGATCGGCATTATATTCATAATTTTCATAGCAATATGTAAGTATAGAAAAATTTTCAGGTCTATAAACAGCACCATCAAGATTTTCACACATTTTAAACAAAGATTCAATTTCATAAGCACCCATAAAAGCAACAAATTCTTCTATTTGTTCCACATCATAGTAATGATATATACCATTAGCATAAGAAGCCAAGGTTTCATTATCATTAAATTTGCATGAAAAGGAAAGGTGTGGAGCCTTCATCCTAGAGCAGCAAGTATAATCATATCTCAAACATAGTTCCCTAGCATACCAACACAACATATAAATTTGATCCCATAATAGTTTCCCTTTTTGTGTCAAGCGATAATCCCTAAAGTATTCACGTTGATCCAACGTGTCTCCCATAACATAATTGAATGGGGTTTTCTCAGGATTATCAAAGTAGTACATAATATCTTTCACATAATGAGCATCGAGGGTTTTAGGAGGTTCCCCATCTCCATGAGTAGCAAGTACACCTAATTTTTTTGGTATTTCGTGTTCCATATCCATAACTAAAGATAGAGAACAACTTAGAACAACAAATAAAAATTACTTAGTGATAAAGCAAACAAGCACACACGAGAATATTCACCCCACGCTACGACTACCCGGCAACGGCGCCAGAAAAAGGTCTTGATAACCCACAAGTGTAGGGGACCGGTTGCGTAAGAGTGTTGAACCCAACGAGGAGATAAAGGTAGAACAAACATTCCCTCAAGTTCTATCGACCACCGATACAACTCTACGCATGCTTGACGTTCGCTTTACCTAGAACAAGTATGAAACTAGAAGGACTTTGTAGGTGTTGTTGGATAGGTTTGCAAGATAATAAAGAGCACGTAAATAAAAAGTAGGGGCTGTTTAGATAAAGAAGCAATAAAGTAAATATAGCGAGTGTGGAAAAGTGGTGGTAGGAGTTGTGTAATTGTCCCTAAGCAATTGACTACTTTACTAGACCGATAGCAAGTTTTATGTTGGAGATGCATAAGCTAACATACTTTCTCTTCTTGGATCATATGCACTTATGATTGGAACTCTAGCAAGCATCCGCAACTACCAAAGATCATTAAGGTAAAACCCAACCATAACATTAAAGCATCAAGTCCCCTTTATCCCATACGCCACAACCCCCTTACTCGGGTTTATGCTTGTGTCACTCAAACAACCCACTATAAGCGAATCATGAACGTATTGCAACACCCTACAGAGGGAATCCCTCACGCTTGCGCGACATGGAGGTCACCATAGGACAGCAACATAACCACAAGCAAATTAAACCAATGATAGCAATTCATCAATCACCGGTAGGACAACGAAAATCTACTCAGACATCATAGGATGGCAACACATCATTGGATAATAATATGAAGCATAAAGCACCACATTCAAGTAGAGGGTACATCGGGTTGCGGGAGAGTGGACCGCTGAATATAGATGGGGGAAGGTGATGGATATGTTGGTGAAGATGATGGAGGTGTTGGTGTAGATCGCGGTGATGATGATGGCCCCCGGCGGCGTTCCGGCGCCACCGGAAGAGAGGGGGAGAGAGCCCCCCTTCTTCTTCTTCTTCTTCTTCCTTGACCTTCTCCCTAGATGTGAGAAGGGTTTCCCCTCTGGTCCATGGCTCCCATGGCGTGGGAGGGGCGAGAGCCCCTCCGAGATTGGATCTGTCTCTCTGTCTCTCTCTGTTTCTGCGTTCTCAGATTCTGCCCTTTCACCGTTTATTTTATATCCAGAGATCCGTAACTCCGATTGGGTTGAAACCTTCACCCAGATTTTTCTTCGAAAATTAGCTTTCTTGTGGCAAAAGAAGAGCGTCAACCGCCTTATGGGGGGCCCACGAGGGTCAGGGGTGCGCTCCCTGCCTCGTGGCCCCCTCGGGCACCGTCTCGCGTTCGTTTTTCTTCCCAAAAATCATAAATATTCCAAAAATGATCTCCGTCCGTTTTTATCCCGTTTGGACTCCGTTTGATATGGGGTTTCTGCGAAACATAAAACATGCATCAAACAGGAACTGGCACTAGGCACTAGATCAATATGTTAGTCCCAAAAATAGTATAAAAAGTTGTCTAAAGTATATGAAAGTTGAATAATATTGGCATGGAACAATCAAAAATTATAGATATGATGGAGACGTATCAGCCGCCGTCAGTCCCTCCTTATCAGCGACGGGAAAACCAATGTTTTACACAGTCGAGAAGTCATTGTGCTAAGGCCCCACATGCTGGGGCGTTGAATAGAATGTAGATTCTAGTTTATGAACAATTATCGATAATACGTTTGTATCTCCATACTTATATTTCTTATCTTATAAAAAACTGAGTTGGTGATGATGGTACACGTGCCATCTTGCAATATAGACCGTCCGATCTATATCTGACGGATGGAAATTAAGCTAATAGATACCCGCACCTCTCTCCACATTTGCAAAGAAGGCCTTCCCTCGTTCATCCTTATCTCCAAGAACCTCATTGTTGAGAAATTAAAAAAGGAAGCCTCTTGAACAAACAGGCCTAGTGGCCGCTGCCAACGTCGTCCATCTTCATGCCTCCCGCATGGGTCAATCACAACAAGTGTTTTGTAAAAAATGCATCTTGATGTTCCGTGCAATGCATAGACATCTTGCTAGTACTCCTACAGAAGACTAAGTTAGTGATGATGGTGTGTCTGCCATCCTTCATTTCTGACCATTAGATCTACATCTAACGACAGTGAGGTAAGTTGTTGCCCTTTCTCACCAACATCCCACTTCCCTACCAATTTGCAGAAAAACCCATAATTAGTATCTTAAAACCAACCACATCCCTCCCTCACCTCACCAAAACAGCCCAAGGAATATATTCTGATTGAAAATAATATATCTCTAGTGATATATGTATATCAGCATTAGAGTGTTTTGTATTAAGTGTGTGAATAAGTATTATTCTAATTATGATTCGTTGCAACGCACATGAACATTGCTAGTTTTCCAACCATGCAATGTGTTTCCTAGTATTTCCATAGTTTTGAGTTTTCCATCAAGATATTAGTCACTCATGGTTGATATTTACTTTCAATCATGTACACATATGCACTATGTAACTAGCCTTGCTTATTGGCTTCCAAATCTTAACTTTCACTCCTACTTACAATATGTAGAGTATTTGACAAAAAACTACCACTTTCAACCAGCCCTAGGAAGAAACTATTGTACAAAAAGTAGCAAAAACATACCCAAAATTTCTTAATCCATGCCAAAAACTACTACCTAGTGCCGATTAGGCTCGTTTAAACCCGTTGATGACAGGGTTGGCCCACACGTCCGTGCTGACGAGGCAGCTTAAACCAACACATTTTGTTTGACCATTGACACGAGGGACCCACATCTGACCTTCTATCATGTTATTCCCCCTCAAATCATTATTTTTCCTGAAAATTACTTCAAATAGTACTGATGCGAGTTTGTTAGTGGCGCCGGTGATGAGCGAGTTGGCTGCCGCTCCACCGGACGGGCCGGACGA
>NW_025237226.1:0-4794 GCF_018294505.1 Triticum aestivum
AACACTCGGCTGGATCGGAGTTTGAGGGATGTCATCAGGCTGAACGTGTGCTGAACTCGGAGGTGTCGTGCGTTCGGTACTTGATCGGTCGGATCGTGAAGACGTACGACTACATCAACCGCGTTGTGCTAACGCTTCTGCTTTCGGTCTACGAGGGTACGTAGACAACACTCCCCCCTCTCGTTACAATGCATCACCATGATCTTGCATGTGCGTAGGATTTTTTTGGAAATTACTACGTTCCCCAACACGCGCAACCCCAATCTCGGAAACCTCCGTCTACCTTCCTCTTCTTCTCCAAGCTTCGATCCTACTCGCCGCCGTTGCGCTTCCGCCGCCCTCTATCCTGCCCTCCTCCCCCAGCCGCCATGGCACCAAAATCCACCAAGGGCAAGGGAGTGACCAAGGACGCTAGAGCCACGGAGCCGCCGGAGAGTGCACTGGCGGTGCAGCGGACGCAGTACGCCTTATTCCCCTCGACAGTCGACGTGTTCGAGCTTCGGGACTCCTTCAGGCCCCTGTTGGGAGTGAAGACGGGGGGGGGGGCGATTCGGGGCATCCAGCCACGCGTGTCATCCCCGCTGACTGCACCGAGGCTGCCCCAAATCGGTACCCCTTCTTTGTCGATTATTTTTCCTGCGGGCTCTGTCCTCCCTTCTCTGATTTCTTCAGCGACGTCATGCATACCTTTGGCTTCCGCCTTCTGGATTTTACTCCGAATGTGGTGCCATACATGGCCCTTTTCGCGCATCTCTGCAAGGGCTTCACCGGGGTGCACCCCAACACGGCGCTCTTCCGCCATTACTTCTCCCCTCGGATCCAACCAGGGGGCACCATCTCCGGTTGCATTGCCTGGGTCTCAAGATCCAAGGGGCGTATCCGGAGGGTGCCATGAAGGAGAGGTGGGAAGAATGGCGGGGCCAGTGGTGTTGAATCAAGGAGAAGGACCCGCCGGTGTTCTGCGAAGTTCCCCGGGCGCCGCCGGTCCGCAGAAGCGATTGGAGCAACGTCGATGCTGACGACGAGAAGCTCACGGTCGTCACCACCAGGATCCTCCAGCTCACCGAGGCCGGCCTCACCCTTGAGATGATCGGGGCGGACTTCATCCGCCGCCGGATCGCTCCACTGCATAACAAGGGGAGGCCAGCCTGGCTCTTCACGAACCCCGCCGACATCATGCGGCTTCATCCCGGCCTTGACCATAATTTCACCATGATGGGGCACGCCCATTTCTGCCAGCGGCTCTTTCAGCTTGACGTGGGCCGCGACGGTGAGGTCAAGCGGACCGGCAAGGTCGTGAGGGCCGCCGCGAAGGCCGGGGGTGGTCCCGTTGTGCAATAACTCACGCAGTCCGATATCATTGTCATGATGCGGACTGCAACGCGCATAGTCCTGACCCGAGCTAGAAGGAGCCGGAGGATGCCGAGGTGCAGCAGTTCTTCGACACTCTGCATGAGGGGTAAGTCAACGCCGACGCCGAGCGGCTGCTTGTCCAGGACACCACCCAGGCGAAGCTGGACTACATTGCCACCAGGGCGAGGGAGGCACAACTTGCCGAGGAGGCCGGCAACGCCGGCGGTGTGGAGGACAAGGCCGCGACGGCCACGGAGGAGGAGGAGCTTGCCCGATGGGCGGCGGCCGCCGGGGAGCCAGCAGCGCCGGCATCGAGGCTCCTCTGGTTGAAGATGTGACCGATGAGTCGTCGGAGGAGGAGGCTGACACCGCAGGCCCGAAGCCGGCTATGGGGAGAGGGCGAGTCCTGTGGTGGGTCAGTTCCGGCGAGCCGGTCCGGCCTGGCAGGGCTGCGCGGCCACAGCTGACCTTGGAGGGATCCGGGCGCCACACGAGGGCCGCAGCGGCAAAGTAGCCGGCGAAGGCCGCGGTGAAGAAGAAGACAGCCGCCCCTTCTTCGTCCACGCATGTCCGGACACCACCTCCTTCTCCTCCTCCGGCGGATGTCGATACGGAGATTACTTTCAACTATGGATCCCTCAGCCCGAGGAGGAAGAGGAAAATAGCAGAGGAGGAGGCGGACGACAAGTAAGTATCTGGTTCCTTTTCGTTATCTCTGCTCCTCAATCTGTGTTGCTCATCTTGACTTGTCTTCATCTTTGCAGGGATGTGGAGACGCTGGCCCAGAGAGTGAAGAGGGCCAAGGTCTCGGCGGGTGGCCAGCCCCCAATTGGTACTTCGGGGGTGCCACTGGTGGTGTTGAGCAGCCCGGACAGCAACCCCTGGCATAGCCCCCAGCGTAAGTTCATCACTCTTCGCCCGTCGACACGTGTTAGGGGCACAACACTTTGGTGCTGACCTTGCTAGGTATGCAGGAGGAGAGCAGCAGCAGGAGGAGCCATAGAGGGCTACTCCCAACACGCCGCCCTCATCGACCACACCGCCCTGAGGGGCGTCCCCGACAAGGGCGCCAGGCACCGAGTCCACGCACATGGAGGAGGAGGAGGAGAACTTGGGCACCGACGGCTTTGCCTCGACGCCAAATGTTGGCGGGTAGGGAACTTCCGTTTCCCAGCCACATACTGGCACAGGTAAGTCGTTCGCCGTTTGTCCCTGCTTCTTTTCCTTTCCGGCTCTTGGTCCTGGCCTTGCCTCACCCCTTCTTTGGCTTCTAGATTCCTCCTCGGTGAACCCAGAGGACGTGGACGCCGTCATCGAGGGCGTCACCAAGGCCGCCGAGGCGGACGTCGAGAAGATCGCCGCCGAGGAGGCCTCCAAGGGCGCTGCCGAGGACGCCGCCGAGGGGCCTGCCGGGGAGGACGGCAAGGCTGCCGCTGAGGAGACCGGCAAGGGGCCTGCCGGAGAGGCCGGCGGGGCCGCTGCTGAGGAGGAGGAGGAAGTGGCTGGTGACCAGCCTTCCTCTTCTGCTGCTTCCGGCTCCGGCAAGTACCTGAGGGTGAGCGACGACTTGTTCGTCCACCTTCCAGGAGCGTCGAGCACCAGGACGCCCGTTGAGGGAGAGGTGTTCAACGACGAAGTGCTTGCCGCTACCGGGCTTGAAGTCGTCGACGAGCCGATCGTTGGCGGCGACGGTTCGCAGGAAGAGCGGCTCCTCCACGCCATGGGCGCCAGCTTCCGAAGCTCCAGGCGCTCCACCGCGCCTGCCTAGACAAGGCTAAGTCCAGGACGGCAGTGGTGGAGAAGGCGGAGGCGGACCTCCAGAAGCGCGTTGCCGAAACGCAGGACTGGTTCCGCGAGGCCCACAAGGAGCTCAAGGCTGCCCAGGGCGAGCTGGCAAAACGCGACGTAGAGCTCACCATGAAGCTCGCCGACATCGAGAAAGCTCAAGAGACGGCGAGGAACTTGGTCGCGGCCGCCAAAGCTGCCCGGACCCAGCACGAGGCCGCACTGAACTCCCAGGAGGAGGACCTCGCTGCACGCAAGGAGAAGCTTGCCGCCATGCTTCATGGAAAGGATGCAGAGGTGGAGAAGCTTGTCTTGCAGCGGACCAGTGAGCTGGAGCAGAGGCACAAAGAGGCACTCAATGCCCAGGCCCAGGTTCACGCTAGCAAGGTGGAGGAGTTGGAGGCGGAGCACGATGAGCTAAAGGAGCAGACCCTGAAGCTCTCCCAGGAAAAGGACACGCTCAACAGTGCCCTGACAGAGGCGCAGGGTGCGGTCGTCAGCAAGGCTGGGGAGTGATGTCTCCAACGTATCTATAATTTTAGATTGCTCCATGCTACTTTATCTACTGTTTTGGACTATATTGGGCTTTATTTTCCACTTTTATATTATTTTTGGGACTTACCTATTAACCGGAGGCCCAGCCCAGAATTGCTGTTTTTTGCCTATTTCAGTATTTCGAGGAAACAGAATATCAAACAGAGTCCAAACGGAATGAAACCTTCGGGAACATGATCTTCTCACCAAACGTGATCCAGGAGACTTGGACCCTACTCCAAGAAGTTTCCGGGGAGGTCACGAGGGTGGAGGGCGCCCCCCTGGGCGCGCCCCCCTGCCTCGTGGGCCCCTCGGAGGTCCACCGACGTGCTCCTTCCTCCTATATATACCTACGTACCCCCATTAGACCAAAGACAGAGCCAAAAACCTAATTCCACCACCGCAACTTCCTGTATCCATGAGATCCCATCTTGGGGCATGTTCCGGAGCTCCCCCGGAGAGGGCATCCATCAGGAGGGCTTCTACATCAACACCATAGCCCTTCCGATGAAGTGTGAGTAGTTTACTTCAGACCTTCGGGTCCATAGCTAGTAGCTATATGGCTCCTTCTCTCTTTTTGGATCTCAATACAATGTTCTCCCCTCTCTCGTGGAGATCTATTCGATGTAATCTTCTTTTTTGCGGTGTGTTTGTTGAGACTGATGAATTGTGGGTTTATGATCCAACTTATCTATGAATAATATTTGAATCTTCTCTGAATTCTTTTATGTATGATTGAGTTATCTTTGCAAGTCTCTTCGAATTATCCGTTTGGTTTGGCCAACTAGATTGGTAGTTCTTGCAATGGGAGAAGTGCTTAGCTTTGGGTTCAATCTTGCGGTGTCCTTACTCAGTGACAGAAAGAGTTGCAAGGCACGTATTGTATTGTTGCCATCGAGGATAACAAGATGGGGTATTTATCATATTGCATGAATTTATTCCTCTACATCATGTCATCTTGCTTAAGGCATTACTCTGTTTTTAACTTAATACTCTAGATGCATGCTGGATAGCGGTCGATGAGTGGAGTAATAGTAGTAGATGCAGGCAGGAGTCGGTCTACTTGTCACGGACGTGATGCCTATATACATGATCATACCTAGATAACCTCATAACTATGCT
>NW_025237227.1:0-4794 GCF_018294505.1 Triticum aestivum
CGGTATTCCCACGGGTGTCGCCTTACCTTGCCCGGGACCGTTTGCGCCTTTGGGACACGTATATGATAGTGTCGCTAGCATCCATATGACAAGGAGCCCGGGCTGACATGGCTAGTCGTGAACCCAAAGTGGCACTAACTTACCAAGACAGGCATACATGACCCAGCAACGAACGTGTCGGTCATCAGCGAGTGAATCCGGGCTGTAGCATTGGGCTAGCAGGACTCCAGTAAACCGGGCTGTAGCGGGCTAACAGGACTCCTGTAGTCATCGCGTGACATTTCCCTGTAGGGACAGACACTAGAACGAAGAAGGACACATGCCGGCCAGCCTAAGTGTTCCGGAGCAGTAGCAAGCTACCAGGGCTCAGTGGAAGCACTAGGAGACATTTCCCGGTAAGAGAGGCTACCAAGGATAAACAACTAGATAGTCAGATCCCACACATACCAAGCATTTCAATCATACACACAATATGCTCAATATGTGCAAACACAACATGGCATCACAACATGACTCTACAACTCAAGTACTTTATTTAACGGCTCAGAGAGCCATACATGTCATACACACAAGTACGGGTCACACGACCCAGCATTCAAGTCATACAAACATACAAGCCAACAGCGGAAGCAACATGTCTGAGTACAGACAACTAGAAAATAAAATAGGCTTGAGAAAGCCTGACTATACTACACGGTCCATCGTGAGCTCAAGATCACCACCTGGGCTTCATCCTACTCGTCGACCGACGTCTATGAAGAACCCATCAGAAGGGGTTGCAGCGTCTTCTGTAAAATGTAAATTGAGCAAACATGAGTACAAAGGTACTCAGCAAGACTTACATCAGATCCTACATACATGCACATTATCAAGAAGGGATGGTGGGGTTATTGCAGCAAGCTAGCTTTGACTCTTGGCTAAGCTATCTTACGAGAAACCAACTTGAAATTGTTTTGCGCACTCGAGTCCACTACACACCACTTCAATACACTACCGAGGATCCACCTCCGCCATCCTACGGAAGAGCCATCCTCGGCACTCACGCTTATCTTGAGGCTTTTAGTAGTGTCCATTTACTTGTCTATGAACTATATAGGCAACCAAGTAGTCCTTTATCGCGGACGCAGCTATTCGAATAGATGATGTTAACCCTGCAGGGGTGTACTTCTTCATACATGTTTCCACCACTTAGCGTCTGCACATGACATGTGCTCGGCATACTTCAAGCGAAAGTCGGCGTGGGTGTAGACCATGACCTACCTAAACACCTAAGTCTCTAGTCCAGGTTTATCGCCTATTAAGGTTCCATCCGCAGGGAGTCCGGTCGAGGTTTCCACATACGGCCCCGAATGATGTGTGCAGGGTTCCCGAGATACCAAACGAGCATCCGGTACATTGTGCCACGTACCTACCACATCATAGCCCACCCCAAGGGTCAGCGCTGCCCATGGACTCCAGTAAGCTACAAACACCAGAAACTACTTGCAACTCCTGGACAGAGGACTAGGGTGGATAAGAAGTCGAGCGGGGTCATATTTCAGGGCCCAATGCATGGTAGTAGCTGAATCTTAAATCACACATACAGATCTTAGTGTTTAAGGACGGTTCCAGTGAAACAACCCACCATGTACTCCAACATGGCCTCTCATCGACCTTTACTAAATCGTGTTCAACATCATCACTCTCGTTACCGACATGACCATTTCACTCTAGCCCATCACCCAGATGAACCAGACCTGGCACGACTCTAAGCATAGCAGGCATAGCAAGGTAGGAATCACATACACATGGCTCAATCAACTTCTACACATGCTAGTGGGTTTCATCTAGTTACTGTGGCAACGACAGGTCATGCAGAGGAAATGGGTTCAACTACTGTAGCACACAACAGTTTCAAACGTGTTGTCTTAAATGCAGTAAAAGAGAGCAGGAGCGAGAACATGGGTTTGTATCGATATGATCAAATGGTTGGTTGCTTGCCTTGCGGGTCCGTGGACTGGTATTGCTCCTCATTTGGATACTCGTGATACTCTTTCGGGGTAGAACCTGCCGCAAAGAGCACCGATATACAATCAACACCAAACAATGTGCAACAATATGATGCATGCATGAGACATGGCAAAATGAGTTTATTGGGCTAATGCAAATATGACCAGTTGAGTTTGAGCCATTTTAAACCAAAGATTCAAATTGCAAACCCATATATGGCTTTAATAGTGCTTTATCATGTTTTGCACTAAACAATAGGTTAACTTGCTCAAACATGCATGAAACCAGTACAGATGGAAAGATTGGATTTTTCTGATCATTTTTCATATATATAACACTTTGCATTTGGAGCTACAGATTAATTTCTATGAATTTTTGAAGTTTGTAACAATTTCTGGAGTGGCAAGGTGCTACGGCAAGGTGCGGGGAGTGGTGCTACGGCATCCTGGGAGTGCGGTGAGGCTAACGGGTAGGGTGGCAATACCGTTGTGTGGCCAGAGTCACGTCGGCGACGAGCTCGGTGGCGATGCGTACGGTTGAGCTTCATGCGGTCACTACGGTGCTCGAGAGCAAGAACGGAGAGGACGGGGAGGTAGCTGAGCTCACGGCGGTCACGGGGGAGCAGACGGCGAGGTCGAGGCCGAGCTACTGCAACGGTGACGGCGAAGTGGATCTCCGGCGATGGGCGGTGAAGGCGAGGTCGGGGAGGCGTCTCCGAGGCGTGCGAGCGCTCGGGGCTCGGCTGGCTCAGTGGAACGGGCGACGGCAGAGCTCGTGAACACGAAGGGGCGGCGCGAGGGCAACGGTTGGCGTGTCTACATCGACGGTGCGGCAGCAGCTGCGGCGGCCATGGCGGGAGAGGACGAGAGAGAGAGAAGGGGGGGAAGTGAGGTGTCCAGGGGCTCGGGGCGGCGCGTGGGAGGCCCTTCGAGGCGCTGCGCTGGCGCAGATGACGCAGGCAAGCAGGGAGGTGGTGTGGCGAGCTTAGCGGCGTCGTGGTGTCCCTCCTCTGCCTACTGGCAGAGGTGGGTGGTGACTGGCACGGGCCAGGTGGGCCGGCCCAGTGCAGGTAAGTGGCCTCTGGCCTTTCTATCTCTCTCTCTCTCTCTCTCTCTCTCTCTCTCTCTCTCTCTCTTTTTCCATTTTAATTGTTTTTCTATTTTTTTTGTAACTGTGTGGTTTTATTAAAAATAGCTAGGCATTTCCAAAAATCCTGAAAATAATTAGGGGCTTTGTTTAGAATATTTCCGACAGCACACACTTATTTCCAGAATTATTTGAGCATTTAAAATATTTTATGGCATTTAAATGCCCAAAAGCAAATAAGTAATGATTTAATCCAGTGACCTTATGTATCCTAGAAAAATGTGAACCAATTTTGGCAGAGGTTCTAACCCAAGACAAAAATGATGGACATTTTAGAAGGGCATTTCAGGTTCATTGAAAATGATTTTAGTAAACCCTAGTTGGTTTCAGGGGGGTGTTGGGGGTTCTGTCATCCCCATTTCAAGTTTCTGATGAAAGATAAACATGATGCAACACTCTAATGCATGAACTAGCTAGGGTGTGAAAACTCACCCCCACTCAGAAAAATCTCATCCCGAGATTTAGGATCCTTTGGAAAGAAGGCGGGATACTCAAGTTGCTTCTTTCTCAGAATGGTGCGACCATTGAACCTTGAGAAACTTAATATTATGGCGTCGAGTGGTATGCTCGGCTTGATCGATGATACGAGCGGGGTACTCTCGATAAATGAGATTATCTTGAAGATCAAGTGTTTCATGGTCCACTCCACGGATAGGATCCGAGAAGCAATGCCTGAGTTGAGAATCATGGAAGACATCATGGACTCTGGAGAGGTGCGGAGGTAGTTCTAGTTGGTAGGCAACTTCTCCTTGTTTGGCAAGAATGCGAAAGGGTCCAATGTAGCGAGGAGCCAATTTGCCTTTGATACCAAAGTGATGGGTTCCCTTCAGAGGAGTAACCCGAAGGTAAGCCTTCTCGTCAACCTCAAAAGTCATAGCCTTATGTTTTCGGTCATATTGGCTCTTTTGACGGGATTGGGTTGTTTTCAACTTTTCATGAACAATGCGAACTTGCTCTTGTGCTTCCTGGATCATATCTGGGCCAAAGCATTGTCTTTCCCCGGTTTCTGACCAGTTAAGAGGCGTTCGACACCTTCGTCCATAGAGAACTTCAAAAGGAGCTTTACCCAAGCTAGATTGATAGTTGTTGTTATAAGCAAATTCGGGAAATGGAAGGCATTTCTCCCAATCCATTCTGAATGAGATAATAGAAGCTCGAAGCATGTCAGAATCTGATTGATGCGTTCTACTTGACCACTTGATTGAGGGTGAAAGGCGGTGCTAAACGAAAGGCGGGATCCCATAGCATTTTGGAAACTTTCCCAAAATCGAGAGGTGAAGAGACTTCCTCGATCCGAGTTGATTTCAAGCGGGACGCCATGGAGAGACACTATTCGAGAGATATACAAATCTGCTAGCTGACTAGCGGTTATACTCTCACGAACAGACAACAAATGGGCCACTTTGGAAAGACGATCAACAACGATGAAGATAGCATTGTTCCCTCTCTTGGTCCTGGGAAAACCGGTGATGAAATCCATACCAATCTTGTCCCATTTCCATTCAGGAATAGCTAAAGGTTGGAGGGTGCCAGCAGGCCGTTAATGCTCTGCTTTTACACGACGACAGACGTTGCAATTAGCAACAAAATGAGCAATGTCTCTCTTCATCCTAGTCCACCAGAACCTCTGGCCTAGGTCCTGATACATCTTGGTACTTC
>NW_025237228.1:0-4794 GCF_018294505.1 Triticum aestivum
CTCTCGTGCCCGATCCCATCGCCTCTCCACTGCCTGCATCGCCATGGCCGCCGGCCTTCGCCCCTGCCGGCCCCGTCGCCTCTGTGCGCGAGCGCCGAGCGCCCACCTCCTCCCTCGCGCGGCTCCTTCCCTGCCTCCTCCGCAAGCCACTCATCGTCGTCGCCCTCATCTTCCACCATCGTTGCCCCTGCAGCCTCCCCTCCTCCATGTCGTCGCCTCCCCATGGCGCCGCGACCGACCTCCCGCGTCCGCCATCGGCTCCTCTGCTTCGCCCGTCCCTTGCTCCACTTCCATCACCGGCGACCACGACCAGCCACCTCCCTCCTTGGAGCTCCCATGGCCGCCACACCCTGTTCCACCTCGCCTCCACCTGGATCCGCTCCACCTCTCCCACGCGTCTCCTCCATCAGCAGCCGGCAACGTCCGAGGGAAGCCGAGCACCTCCATCCCCATGGTGCTGCGACCCCATCTCCTGCGCGAGATCCGCATCGCCGCAATTCTGCTCCATGCGCCCATCTCTGTTGCATCGCCGTGGCCCTGTTCGCGTGAAGCCCCGGCCTCCTGTACCCGTGCTGCACTTTGATGCCCGCTATCATCATGCACCTTCACTTGCTGTTGCTGTTGGCGTCAAGACCGTGGGTGCCAAGTTCGTCTTCCGCCATCTCTGGGATTCGCCAAGTACCATGACGCCCCCCCCGAAGTGTTCGGGTTCGACAAGTCCGATGTCGTGCTTGTACAACTACGCTGCCAAGTACCTCTACCGGTGACTCGAACAACTACCGCAAACGTGTACAACTACCGTCGCCAAGACCGTCAAGTTCGACTACCACCGACGTGTACAACTTCAGTTGCGAGAACGTCTACTTCTACTACGACACGAGTACAACTACTTCCACTACGAGATGTACCTCTACTGTCGCCGTGAACAACTACTTCCCTCGACGACTCGAACCGCTCCGAAAACGCACGCTTCGAAGGTATAACCCCGAGATGACCGATCGTGACCGAATGCATGTGTTGAATGAGATGCATCGTTTGCTCCGTGATCGAATCGTCCTTGCGATGCCCCTCTTTTGCCGTGCCACCGTCCCGTGGGAACCCGGTAGTCGGGATCACCCCACCATCTTGCATGACTCGCTCACTTCCTTTTGCACCGGTATCTCTGTAAGCTACTGGAACTGATATGTTGCCGTGGCATCATTTTCCGTTTCATCGCCGTGGCACCCTTTTTGTTCCGCCATGGTGACCAAATGCTTCATAACATGCTCTTGTCAAGTTTTAATAAAAATTGCATAAACTTGTATATGTCATCCGCATCATGATAACAACATTTAAAATGTTTAAACTTGTTGTTGCATTAAATTGCTAAATGCATATGGGGATTTACCAGATTTGTTGTTTTTATATCCGGCCCCATTTAAATTGTTTAGATGGTATAGTTTATATTATGTTTCACCCCTTGCCATGTTTAACCAAACTTAATATTGTTGTGTTCCGTAACGAGAGAGAACTAAATAATTGATGTGGTGTTTTGTCAATATGCAACTCGTTGCATATTGAGCTCCACTTAACTTGTAGTATTGTTTGTTGCACTTTGCCATGCCATGCCTCATTAAACCGGACATGCATTATACTTGTTTGCGCATCATGCCATGTTTATGTGATGTTTGTTTACTATGTTGTTTGTTTCTTTCCGGGTTGCTTCTCTCGTTAGCTTCGGTTTCGTTCCGGAGTTGTGAGGATTCGTTCGTCTACGACCGATTGTCTTGTTCTTGGACTCGTTCTTCTTCCTTGCGGGATTTCAGGCAAGATGATCATACCCTCGAAATCACTACTATCTTTGCTATGCTAGTTTGCTCGCTCTTTTGCCATGCCAATGCTACGATGCCTACCATTTGCTTGTCAGCCTCCCAAATTGCCATGTCAAACCTCTAACCCACCATGTCCTAGCAAACCGTTGATTGGCTATGTTACCGCTTTGCTCAGCCCCTCTTATAGCGTTGTTAGTTGCAGGTGAAGATTGAAGTTTGTTCCTTGTTGGAACATGGCGATACCGTTCCTTGTTGGAACATTTATTTGCTTGTTGGGATATCACAATATATCTTATTTAATTAATGCATCTATATACTTGGTAAAGGGTGGAAGGCTCGGCCTTATGCCTGGTGTTTTGTTCCACTCTTGCCGCCCTAGTTTCCGTCATATCGGTGTTATGTTCCCGGATTTTGCGTCCCTTACGCGGTTGGGCTATTATGGGAACCCCTTGACAGTTCGCCTTAAGTAAAGCTCTTCCAGCAATGCCCAACATTGGTTTTACCATTTGCCACCTAGCCTCTTTTTCCCTTGGGTTTCGCGGACTCAAGGGTCATCATTATTTTACCCCCCCGGGCCAGTGCTCCTCTGAGTGTTGGTCCGAACTGGGCAGCCTGCGGGGCCACCTCGGGGAAACTTGAGGGTTGGTTCTACTCGTAGCTTGACCTATCTGAGTGTGCCCTGAGAAAGAGATATGTGCAGCTCCTATCGGGATTTGTCGGCACATTCGGGCGGTGTTGCTGGTTTAGTTTTACCCTGTCGAAATGTCTTGTTGTACCGGGATACCGAGTCTGATCGGAATGTCTCGGGTGGAGGTCTATTCCTTCGTTGACCGTGAGAGCTTGTCATGGGCTAAGTTGGGACACCCCTGCAGGGATTTGAACTTTCGAAAGCCGTGCCCGCGGTTATGGGCAGATGGGAATTTGTTAACGTCCGGTTGTAGAAAACCCGAAGTCGACCTTAATTAAAATACATCAACCGTGTGTGTAACCGTGATGGTCTCTTTCCGGCGGAGTCCGGGAAGTGAACACGGTGTTGGAGTTATGCTTGACGTAGGTTGCTATAGGATCACTTCTTGATCATACTTTTATCGACCGTGCTTTGCCTTCTCTTCTCGCTCTCATTTGCGTATGTTAGCCACCATATATGCTAGTCGCTTGCTGCAGCTCCACCTCATTACTCCATCCTTCCTATAAGCTTAAATAGTCTTGATCTCGCGGGTGCGAGATTGCTGAGTCCCCGTGGCTCACAGATACTTCCAAAACCAGTTTGCAGGTGCCTATGTTACCGTGCAGATGACACAACCAAGCTCAGGAGGAGCTCGAAGAAGATCTTGCCCTTTGTGTTGTTTCATTTTAGTTGATCAGTATTGGAGCCCAGTTGGGGTCGATCGGGGACCTTTGTCGCATTTGGGGTTCTTCTTTTATTTTGGTTCCGTAGTTGGGCCTTGATTGTATTTGGTTGATGTAATGCTTTATTCATGTAATTGTGTGAAGTGGCGATTGTAAGCCAACTATGTATCTCTTTCCCTTATGTATTACATGGGTTGTGTGAAGATTACCTCACTTGCGACATTGCTTTCAATGCGGTTATGCCTCTAAGTCGTGCTTCGACACGTGGGAGATATAGCCGCATCGAGGGCGTTACAAGTTGGTAATCAGAGCCTTCCCCGACCTTAGGAGCCCCATTGCTTGATCGTTTTTAGCGGCCGAGTTGTGTCTAGAAAAATGTTTTGAGTCATTTAGGAAATATATATCGGAGAGTTAGGAATTCTTTTTACTCCCCAGTCTCTTCATCGCTCTGGTAAGGCATCCTGACGTAGAGTTTTGACTCTTCTCTTCTCAAATTTCACTAAATTTTTTTTAGGATCACGCGGGTATCTTGGAATCGTTCCGATGGTTTTATGATGAGAACATTGTCTTGGTGCCTCCTGTCAGGGGTTTAGTGGAAGTGTCCCGGGGAGTTGAGCTCTGAGGTGTTGTCGTCATAATTTTATCGTTGCAGTTCTGGAATACCTGAGTTTAGTACGCCGACATCGAAAATCTCTTTTATGTAGTTGTTGGTGAGATAACCCCGATAACCCAGTACTGAGGTGAGTACGGGAGTATTGCCATGACTTGTATAACGGATGCTTTTCGAAGGTTGAGGTAGACGATTTCCAAAGGTTTCTTGGTTATGTGTTGAAGGATGGATACAGCTGGATGTAGGATTTGTTAGTTTTGGGTGAGATATTATGCTTCCCCTGTATCCCCAACACCTGATTGCATAACCGGAAAATTTCGGGAGTTTCATAGGTGGGAATTGAAGTAGCTCTTAGGATATCTTTCCGACGGATGTATGATATGAAATTGGGGTTCGACGTCTAGTGGTCCGCCTATTCACGGTTGGTTTTACAGTGGTCTCGTTGTGTCTTAAAGAGTCCTTGGCTATGCCGACTCGGGGACGCTTCGTATGTCATGTGCACTGCCTTGTACATGATGGTGCTGTACACTCAAGCCCGTGTAGGCCCCACCACGAAAACTTCGGACGAAATCTCTATCATATGTTTGTTCTGGCTTATTTTGCAAGCCAATCCTTTGTTTTGTTTTGAGTTGTGGTATTCGAGTTGCTTCGAAGTCAAATGTTGATTCCATACCTTTTCCAAATGGTGTTCTCATATTCCTATGTGAATACTAATCCTTCTTGATCATCGAGTCTGTCTTGTCAATCCTTTTTTTTAACCGGTGTGTCTCTCCTCAAGTGGATCCGTTCACGTCAACATTTGCAAGATCATTTATCACTTCTTCTCAACGGTGTTGTTTCATCCGTCTCCAAGTTGCCTTTGTTTTTCCCACCCTCCCTCCCTTTTGTTTTTCTTCAAGGACTAAGATTTCTTCTTCAAGTATCCATTTTATTGATGGGAAGTTTCTCCATTCTTTTCCGTCAATGTTCTTATCCGGTGATTCTCATGAAGATTCTAATGGAGCTTCAAGTTCGTCATTCCTC
>NW_025237229.1:0-4793 GCF_018294505.1 Triticum aestivum
AACACCGTTCACTTGTTGGAATTAACACGGGGACCAAGAAAGAATGGTGATGGTGAGAAGTATTTCTATGTCAAGAATTCTCAAGAGGTGGAACAAATCTCAGAACATTCTTAACATAAAGGATGGTAATACTCCAAGGTAAAGAAGAACAACTGCTGGATAGCAAGGAACTCAAGGTATAACACCAAACATGAACAAGCTTGTGTTGGTGGGAGGGCAATAAAGTGGTCGACGATAATACAATTCATCGAGGGCAAGGATGGTATTTCTCATCATGAATTCAATTGGTATCCTGGATGAGCTCAGAATGTTGATGACCACGACACCTTTGTCGCGAGAGTTCATGAAGATGTAATCGATCGGTGACGACATCAAGTCAAGTAATGATGAAGTGAAAGGTTATTGGAACCAAAGGTACGACACAAACTCGAAACCAAGCTTGTTGTTCAAGGCGAATTGATATGGCGATTAGGATCGACGTAAGGTTAGTTCATCGTCGAAAATTGGTGCTCCGAGAATAAGGACCAGGTAGCACAGTTAGAATCGTCACGACAATGATATAGCCAAACAGGCTAGGAATGGCGTGATCGGGTAACAAACTCGTACTTATAGAAGCTTACTGAAGAGTTGTTGAACCGTAGAGCGGACTCGGTTCAGTTATCGGTGTCTTTGAGTGTTCAATAACTCAGAGCCCGCGAAAAATTGGAATCAGTGGGAAGGTAGCACTTGATGAAGAACTTATAAAAAGTTATGTAGTTCCATGATAATCTCGAGATACCAGGGGGGTAATACTCGACACAAGATCAAAGTAAAGGTTGGACTGGTGTATTGATCCATAGAAGACAATTGTTTTAACTTGTCCGAAAAATGAGATCAAAGAAGAACAACCATGGTCGGAACCACGGTTGCAAGGGATCAATTCACAGATACCATAGGTTAGTTATCAAGGAAATAGTTATTGTTACAAGAAGCTTTCATGATAGGATATATATCGCGTCCATGGGCATGAACACAAGGTTCAAGGTCGACTCCCACTTCTCCAATGCATACCCTTTCATTCACTTCTCGCTTTCGATGAAGGTATAGCGTTGAAATTTTATCTGGCAAAATACCAGAAGAGTACGACTCGTGAAAACTTTCGAGTTCACACATATTAAGGAAAGCATAGGTTCAACCCATCGGGGCATCTTAGAATCCTATACCAGAATCTTTTAGAAGTAATTAACTCAAGCTCGAAGGCAGAGCATGGTTGAGAAAGCAGACGATACAATTTACCAAAGGCATTATGTATCCGAGAAAAGGCTCACAAGTTTATTGAATATGAAGGGCGTTGTCAGATAAAATCCAACAAAGGATCTGATGGTCCACAAGGGATCTGACGTGAGCATCGGTACTCAACTAGAGGAAGCAGATTATAGAAACAACTGACTAACTCAATTGTCAAATGCAAAGGAATTATGATTTCCAAATCAAGGGATCAGAAGCAATGCTCTGATTTGGGGTGGATAAGTTGAATAGCCGTAGGGTACAATCAAAGACAATTGGATGGGTCGAGAACCAATTCCAGTAAAAAGAATGGCAGCTCAGCCGGAAAAGTAATTTATAAGGATCAATGATGATTGCGTGTATTCGCAAACATATTGAGTCAACAAACTCAAAATGGTAATGACAAGGAATGTCAATATGACTACGAGACTCATGGGATTATCCATAATGCAAGAAAGCAAGAATTTCAAGAGCCAAATGCCCCAAAGGATTTTCAAAAGATCGAATATTATTTCGAGGACTTTTGTGAAACACCTGAACAACTGGGGATGAACGGATACTCGACAAGTGCGAGGATTTATTCGAAGGGGTATTCATGTGGTAAGGAACTGCAAGGCAATAGGCGTAAGTATTCTAAGAACAACAACGAGTATTTCGGGGCGTCTTGTAATAAAAAGAACAACTGGGGACTAAGTAAGAACGGTGTATGAATTTATTCATAGGGATATTTCGGTGGTAGTGAATTGCAAAAGCAATGGGCAGTCCTGAAAGAGTATCGGAAAGTAACCTTGAAATCTTCATGTGCAGTCGGCGATCATCTAGACTGAAGGGGCTCTCCGGGAGAAAGCGTTTTCGAGAACCTAAAGTTAGATTTTAGAAAATCATTTAACCCGACTAGAAGAGAGATCAGAATCCCAGAGTATAGACGAGGAGTAAAAGATCCTAATACCACCCAATGGCGACGTGGGCCCGTAAGGCACACAGCCATGTTAGTAAGAGTTTTGTAATGACTAGACTCAACTTCGGCCAAGGAGTGTGGAAGGGGGATTCCTACAGGCAGTCGGCTCTGATACCAACTTGTGACGCCCCGATTTAATCGTACACTAATCATACATGCAAACGTGTACGATCAAGATCAGGGACTCACGGGAAGATATCACAACACAACTCTACAAATAAAATAAGTCATACAAGCATCATATTACAAGCCAGGGGCCTCGAGGGCTCGAATACAAGAGCTCGATCATAGACGAGTCAGCGGAAGAAACAATATCTGAGTACAGACATAAGTTAAACAAGTTTGCCTTAAGAAGGCTAGCACAAATTGGGATACAGATCGAAAGAGGCGCAGGCCTCCTGCCTGGGATCCTCCTAAACTACTCCTGGTCGTCGTCAGCAGGCTGCACGTAGTAGGGGCACCTCCGGTGTAGTAGGGGTCGTCGTCGACGGTGGCGTCTGGCTCCTGAACTCCAGCATCTGGTTGCGACAACCAGAAAGAAAGGAAAAGGGGAAAAAGGGGGGAGAAAGCAACCGTGAGTACTCATCCAAAGTACTCGCAAGCAAGGAACTACACTACATATGCATGGGTATATGTGTAAGGAGGCCATATCAGTGGACTGAACTACAGACCAGAATAAGAGGGGGATAGCTAATCCTGTCGAAGACTACGCTTCTGGCAGCCTCCGTCTTGCAGCATGTAGGAGAGAGTAGATTGAAGTCCTCCATGTAGCATCTTCAAGTAGCATCTCCAAGCAGCATCTCCAAGTAGCATCGCATAGCATAACCCTACCCGGCGATCCTCTCCTCGTCGCCCTGTAGAAAAGTGATCACCGGGTTGTCTGTGGAACTTGGAAGGGTGTGTTTTATTAAGTATCCGGTTCTAGTTGTCATAAGGTCAAGGTACAACTCCAAGTCGTCCTGTTACCGAAGATCACGGCTATTCGAATAGATTAACTTCCCTGCAGGGGTGCACCACATAGCCCAACACGCTCGATCCCATTTGGCCGGACACACTTTCCTGGGTCATGCCCGGTCGCGGAAGATCAACACGTCGCAGCCCCACCTAGGCAAAACAGAGAGGCCAGCACGCCGGTCTAAACCTAAGCGCGCAGGGGTCTGGGCCCATCGCCCTGAGCACACCTGCACGTTGCGTGGGCGGCCGAAAGCAGACCTAGCCTAGTGGCGTTCCAGTCCAATTCGGCGCGCGCCGCTCCGTCGCTAACGTCTGAAGTGCTTCGGCTGATACCACGACGTCGGGATACCCATAACTACTCCCACGTAGATGGTTAGTGCGTATAGGCTCGTAGCCAACTCAGATCAAATACCAAGATCTCGTTAAGCGTGTTAAGTATCCGCGAATGCCGAACAGGGCCAGGCCCACCTGTCTCCTAGGTGGTCTCAACCTGCCCTGCCGCTCCGCCACAAAGTAACCGTCGGGGGCCGTCGGGAACCCAGGCCCACCTCTACCGGGATGGAGCCACCTGCCCCTTCAGCCCCCAACTCCGAACAGTATCACAGGTAATGTAACAGTGTAAAGTATATAGTATATGCCCGTGATCACCTCCCGAAGTGATCACAGCCCAGTAGTATAGCATGGCAGACGGACAAGAGTGTAGGGCCACTGATGGAACACTAGCATCCTATACTAAGCATTTAGGATTGCGGGTAAGGTATCAATGACTGTAGCAACAATGACAGGCTATGCATCAGAATAGGATTAACGGAAAGTAGTAACATGCTACACTACTCTAATGCAAGCAGTATAGAGGAGAATAGGCGATATCTGGTGATCAAGGGGGGGCTTGCCTGGTTGCTCTGGCAAGAGAGAGGGGTCGTCAACTCCGTAGTCGAACTGGTCAGCAGCAGCGTCGGTCTCGTAGTCTACCGGAGAGAAGAGGGGGAAGAAATAATGAATACAGAGCAAACAAAGCATCACAAAATATAACAAGGCAATACGCGGTGTTCGGTGTGCCCTAACGCGGTAGTAGGTGATACCGGTGAAGGGGGGAAAACATCCGGGAAAGTATTCCCGGTGTTTCGTGTTTGCGGGCAGAGGATCCGGAGGGGGAAAGTTGCGAGTTCGATAGGTTAGGGGTGTGTGGCGGACGAACGGACTGCGTATCCGGAATCGTCCCATCGTTCTGAGCAACTTTCATGTTGAAAATATTTTAATCCGAGTTACGGATTAAAAGATATGATTTTCTAAAGATTTTATTAATTTCCGGAATTTAATTAATTAATTAATTAATTCGAAAAATGGATTTATGACGTCAGCATGAGGTCATGCTGACGTCAGCACTCAACAGAGTTGACTTGGTCAACCTGTCATGTGGGTCCCGTTCGTCAGTGACTGTTAACTAATTACCCTAGTTTAGTTTAATTAATAGTAGTTAATTAGGTTAATTAGCCATTAGGTTAATTAATCAGGATTAATTAAATTAATCATTTACTTAATTAATTATTTAATTAATTAATTTTATTCATTTTCATTTTTAATAATTATATTTATTTAATTCACTTTTTCCTTT
>NW_025237230.1:0-4792 GCF_018294505.1 Triticum aestivum
TTGAGCAAGTAATGAATCGCGCTCCTTCTAAAGATCTTCATAACTCACTCTTAGCTTCTCAAGATCTTGCTTTCTTTGAAGAAATTCATAAGAAAGTTTCTCATGATCAGATAAGAGAGTGTTATGATGACTTTGAAGGTTATCAAACCTAGACTGAAGTCTCTGAAGATTTTCAGTCAGGGCTTTAGTGCGATCCATTTCTTCACCCAACATATCATCACTTTTGTCTAGCATGTTTTGAACCTTTTCAAATGCCCTTTGTTGTTTTACAGCAATCTTTGCAAGTTTAGAGTAGCTGGGCTTGAGATTCTCATCAGATTCATTTTCACTAGATTCAGAGGAGGTGTATTTGAGTACCTTTGCACCTTTTGCCATGAAGCAATAGGTGGGAGCGTAGTCATCGATATCTTCATCAGGCTTGTCGGTGGGGTCAGTTTCTTCAGTGTTGAAGATGGACTTGCTAACGAAAGCAGTAGCGAAGGCCAGACTCGCCACACCAGATTTGGATTCTTCAGACGCCTCCTCCTCCTCATTTTCCTCAGATTCAGCTTCAGAGTCCATTTCCTTGCCAATGAATGCCCGAGCCTTCTTGGAGCTGCTCTTCTTGTGAGATGAAGACTTCGAGGATTTTGATGACGAAGATTTTGATGATTTCTTCTTCTTCTTCGCATCATCAGAACTGTAATCCTTGTATTTCTTCTTCTTCAATTCCTTTTCCCACTGAGGACAATCTTGAATATAATCACCAGGTTTCTTGCATTTGTGGCACAGCCTTCTCTTATAGTCACTTGATGAGGAATCACTGCTTCTTGAGGATTTTCCAAAGCGACCACGTCTTGAGAACTTCTGGAATTTCTTCACGAGCAGTGCTAGCTCCTGGCTCAGTTCTTCGGGATCACCAAGGCTACTACCAGAGTCCTCACATTCAGACTCAGACACAACCTTGGCCTTCAGGGCACGTGGTTTGCCATAGCTCAAACCATAGAGATCTCTCTTTTCAACAAGCTGGAACTCGTGAGTATTTAGCCTTTCGAGGATATCGGCAGGATCAAGAGACTTGTAGTCAGCCTGTTCTTGTATCATCAGATCCAGAGTATCAAATGAGGAATCAAGCGATCTCAACAGTTTCTTCACCACCTCATGGTCAGTGATGTCAGTGGCACCGAGGGCTTGAAGCTCATTTGAGATGTCAGTGAGGCGACCGAAGGTTTGTTGGACATTTTCATTGTCGAGTCTTTTGAAGCGGTTGAAGAGATTCCGAAGAACATCAACTCGAGAGTCACGCTGAGTTGAGACTCCTTCATTCACTTTGGATAGCCTATCCCAGATAATCTTAGCAGTTTCCAAAGCACTCACTCTTCCATACTGTCCTTTACTCAGATGGCCACATATGATATTCTTCGCTTGAGAATCGAGTTGCTTGAATCTCTTCACATCGGTAGCGTTCAGTGAGGGTGAAACAGAGGGAAAACCATTTTCCACAACATACCAGAGATCGTTGTCAATTGCCTCGAGATGCATTCGCATCTTGTTTTTCCAGTAGGGGTAGTCCGTTCCATCAAAGGTAGGACACCCAGCCGAGACCTTGATCATACCTGCGGTCGACATAACTAAAACTCCAGGCGGTTAAACCAAAATCACATAGAACAAGGGAGTACCTTGCTCTGATACCAATTGAAAGTGCGTTATGTCGACTAGAGGGGGGGTGAATAGGCGATTTTTATGAATTCTTCACTGAGGAATTTGCCAGTGAGGAAATTCCTTAGCGAAGAACTATTAGCAGCGGAATAAGTACTCAGAAGTAAGTATGACAGAATACAAGCATGGTCATCATGATGAAATGAAGACTAGCACAGAGTACAGGAAGCGTAATCACGGGATAACACAAGATGAAGACAAACAGACTGAAGAAATTGAACTGAGGAAATTGAGAAAGTCTTCAGTTAAAGTCTTCAAACACAGATATGAACAAACACTCAACACAGTAATGAGGAACTGAAAAGGTTGAGGAAATAGAACCGGTAGGTTGGTGAAGACAATGATTTGGTAAACCATTTCCAACTGCTGTCTCAGTTGTACGTCTGGTTGGAGCGGCTGAGTATTTAAACTCGAGGACACGCAGTCCCGGACACCCAGTCTCTGAGCACGCAGCTCAGGACACCCAGTCCTCACCGTATTCTCCTTGAACTAAGATCACACAGATCCCGTCCAATCACTCGTGGTAAGTCTTAAGGCGACTTCCAAACCTTCACAGACTTGGTCACTTGACGATCCACAATTCCTCTTGGATGCTCTAGACCTTGACGCCTAACCGTCTGGAAGAAGCACAGTCTTCAAAGGTAACAAGCGTCGGATCCACGCGGGATCAATTTCTTCAGTGATGCTCAATCACTTTGGGGTTTGTAGGTGTTTGGGTTTGGGATTTTCCTCACTTGATGATTTTCGCTCAAAGTCCTCGGAGGATGGGTTGCTCTCAAATGACAAGTGTCAAGTTCTCTCGGAGCAGCCAACCGACTAGTGGTTGTAGGGGGCGGCTATTCATAGCCTAGGGAGCAGCCCGACATGATAAGACATAAATGCCCCTCAATGATATGACCGTTAGGTGGATAAGATATTTTGGGACAGTTGCCGCGCAGCACAGCAACGGTCGGAAATTTGACTCTCAAATTCCTCAGGGCTATCATGTTCCTCACTGTGTAGGTAATTCGCATTGGCGAATTCCTAACTCCTCAGTCAGAACAAATTCATCAGTGACCAGAAGAACTTTGTCTCTGTCACTGAAGAAAGTGACTGAACTGTATGAGATTTCCAAAGGCTTCACTCGAAGGGATTGGTAGGTGTAGGATTTTGAGTTGAGCATCACATTGAAATTTTTCCTTAGTATTTCCTCGACCCCCTTTAACAGTACGGTGTTTCCTATGACTCAAGAAAGAGAAAATGAAACTACGAAAACAAAAGTCTTCACGCTTCATGTTCCAGAAATGAATACCAAGTCTTCAAGGTCACACCAATTTCTTCACTTTCAAAGTCTTCAGAAAGTCTTCAGAATATCAAAGTCTTCACTTGAAGAACTTCATTTTTAGGGGTCGACTTTCTCTCTAAACATCAAACTCCTCATAGACTTATAGACCTATGTACACTCACAAACGCATTAGTCCCTTAACCTATAAGTCTTCAATACACCAAAATCACTAAGGGGCACTAGATGCACTTACAGTATTCCGAATATAGTTATACGTGCTTATGGAAAAGAACCTGCTTGACATCTTTTGTCCTACCTTCCCGTGGCAGCGGGGTCCTAATGGAAACTAAGGGATATTAAGGCCTCCTTTTAATAGAGTACCGTACCAAAGCATTAGCACTTAGTAAATACATGAACTCTTCAAACTACAGTCATCACCGAGAAGTATCCCGATTATTGTCACTTCGGGGTTGTCGGATCATAACACATAATAGGTGACTATAGACTTGCAAGATAGGATCAAGAACTCACATATATTCGTGAAAACATAATAGGTTCAGATCTGAAATCATGGCACTCGGGCCCTAGGGACAAGCATTAAGCTTAGCAAAGTCATAGCAACATCAATCTCAGAACATAGTGGATATAGGGATCAAACCCTAACAAACCAAACTTGATTACATGGTAAATCTCATCCAACCCATCACCATCCAGCAAGCCTACGATGGAATTACTCACGCACGGCGGTGAGCATCATGAAATTGGTGATGGAGGATGGTTGATGATGACGATGGTGACGAATCCCCCTCTCCGGAGTCCCGAACGGACTCTCGATCAGCCCTCCTAAGAGAGATTAGGGCTTGGCGGCGGCTCCGTATCGTAAAACGCGATGAAACTTTCTCTCTGATTTTTTTCTCCATGAAAGAGAATATATGGATTTGGAGTTGAGGTCGGTGGACGTCCAGGGGGGCCACGAGGTAGGGCGCGCCCGGGGGGAGGGGGCGCGCCTCCCACCCTCGTGGACAGGGTGTGGGCCCCCTGGCACTAATTCTTTCGCCAATATTTTTTATTAATTCAGAAAAGTTGCTCCATGGATTTTTAGGTCATTCCGAGAACTTCTATTTCTGCACAAAAATAACACCATGGCAATTCTGCTGAAAACGGCGTCAGTCCGAGTTAGTTCCATTCAAATCATGCAAATTAGAGTCCAAAACAAGGGCGAAAGTGTTTGGAAAAGTAGATACGACGGAGACGTATCAACTCCCCCAAGCTTAAACCTTTGCTTGTCCTCAAGAAATTCAGTTGATAAACGGAAAGTGATAAAGAAAAACTTCTACAAACTCTGTTTGCTCTTGTTGTTGTAAATATGTAAAGCCAGCAATCAAGTTTTCAGCAAAGATTATGAACTAACCATATTCACAATAACACTTAGGTCTCATGTTTACTCATATCAATGCCATAATCAACTAGCAAGCAATAATAAAAAATCTCGGATGACAACACTTTGGCAAAATAATCATAATATGATATAACAAGATGGTATCTCGCTAGCCCTTTCTGAGACCGCAAAACATAAATGCAGAGCACCTTTAAAGATCAAGGACTGACTAAACATTGTAATTCATGGTAAAAGAGATCCAGTCAAGTCATACCCAATATAAACTAATAGTAATGCATGCAAATGACAGCGATGCTCTCCATCGGGTGCTTTTTAATAAGAGGGTGATGACTCAACATAAAAATAAATAGATAGGCCCTTCGCAGAGTGAAGCAGGGATTTGTAGAGGTGCCAGAGCTCAATTTTAAAATATAGATGAATAACATTTTTGG
>NW_025237231.1:0-4791 GCF_018294505.1 Triticum aestivum
TAATATGCTTTATAGGAGGACCAAGTAATTTACTGTATTGCATGGAAAAAGGAACTATGGTGAACAAATAACGATACTTGGAGGTTAGTTAAATGAACTCATAATATTATATTTTAGAGTATGTGCCATACTTTTCATATGAAATTCTAAATGTAATTTCAACCAAAATTATTAACAATTCATTGGCAATGTAAAGTTGTGGTTTAGTGCCAACAATTTTCTTGCTATTGACATATATTATGCTGAAGGATATAGTTATTGTTCATGATTTGGAGAACATGATGTTTGGTTGGATGGATTTTGATTGCAAGTTATAATTTACTTATGATTTTTTGACCTTACTTCTTTTGTTTTCACTTCGGCACTATTCAAATACATGTCACTATCAGGTTCTCGGTCGGTCTATGTTACCAACACAATTAGGAAGAAACATGTGAGATATGCACATGTGTCATGATATGAAATTTGGACACTTACTGGAGTTACTATCATCATTTCACATATCGACATCTTCTGCCATTTTGATCGCCAGTTATTTCAATGCAACATCCATCATCAGTTACACTACATGAGTAGAGATGTTATTCTCATTGTCATTTTGCTTTGCACATCATTATTTCATACACTAGATGACTCACCGCACGTTGCTACGGTACACCCATCTATGTTTGTGCATGAAATCATTGATTTCACATAATTGCATTCACATTGGCTATATAAAGAATAATAGGAAATTCTCTACAAAGAAGCAAATTCGGATGGTTGATCCGGCTAATCTCCTCACATGGCAACTCTACAAAGAGATAAATATGATAAAGAATTATTTACCTTTGTTGCATGTATGTATCTCATTCACAAAGAAAGGATTGTACTTGGTAATTGGTATCTAGATAGAGAGAAAAGGCTTGCTAAATGAGTGCCCAAGAGTGTTTTTTGGTAAAAGGAGTGCTGAAGAGTTTGAGGAACATGTGCACCTTCTATGCTTTGGGCTACACATCATGTCCACATGAGAATTCCATAGCTCCCACCAAGCAAGTGGATACTGATCAGCCCACAAAAGAAACAAATACTAGCAAACGTGTGACATAACGGGGTTAGTAGTTTCTTTTCTTGACACGTTGATGGGATTAAAACGCACTTACATTTAGTTACTGCACGCAACAAGTAGTTTGTGCATGCTTGCATGCTGCTTAGTGCAAAGTCTCCCAGTGTTTAGATCGGATGGCTCTTGTGGACTGATCTATTATATCTAACGGCTACATAATTTTGGTGATGTGGCTGAAGGAGAAGACTGATAATTCCTGGTAATGAGGGCTAGCTATTTATATATAGTAGTTGTTACGTTGGATCATTGCACATCCTGTACGCTACCAAAGACATTCATTAGAGCTTCTACATCATGTTTTATTATTTGTGTTGAGGTGTAAGTAAATTCAAAGCGTATTGTTCATCATTATAGAGTGTTGCTCCTACCTTGAGAGATCAAATAATGGATGCACCATGGAAGTGCTAGAGAGGGGGAAGAGAGTTGAGAGAGATCAAAAGAGAGAGAAAAAAGAGAGGGAGCAGCACTATTATCCTTATTTTAGTATACACTTGTGCTTTAAAGTAGCACTTGATTGAGCAAATATCATAATAAAGTGCTTCGAAATAGCATTATTGCATTCACATTGAGAGTTCCACGTATTTCGTGTTTCATACACTGGTTGGGATTTTTACTATATAGGACATGGCTTGTATGGTCCAATGATGAGCTTCCTCAAATGCTCTAGGTCTTCATTAGCAAGCATGTTGGAAGCACACCCCACTAGTCCATAGTAGAGGTTTCATACACTTATAACTCTAGTGTATCTATTGCATGGTAATCCCTAATCCATGCATTGACATTGATTAGAAGGTCTTCCCATTACCTAATGATCAAGCCTTGTTGATCCAAGACTTTCTTTATTTTTTTACTTCTCATAAACCCTCATCATTATTCTATTTTTCATTAAAAGTATTATGGCTAAACTCATTGTCAAGTATTGCACGAGAGTGCACAATAAAGCATAATCAAAGTAACTTAGTTTGCCTGGGGTTGGTGTTAAGATTGCAATTTTTTTTTTTGCAGGCAAATCAGAGAGCTTCATTCAACAAACGTGTTCTCCCGGCAATCAGCCAAGAGGCTGGTCACCAAGAAGCTAGGGGTTTCCTCGAGCCAGCAATCGGTCGCATTCAGAGTGCATGCATGTTTTGCACAGAGATGCGCCGGTAAATTTGCTGCCCTGTTTACATGTTGAATCTCAAAAACTGGAACATCAAAAACTAGCTCTCCTACTTCATCTAGGATAGGAGCCACAATCGAGCATGAATTGTGGCGAGAATTATATAGTTGCACTAACTCCTGGCAGTCGGTCTCCATTATCACATGCGATATGCCTCGAAGTTTTGCAAAAAGCGCTCCTTCTCGCAATGATAAAGCAATGCTATGTTTCCAATACAATTTAAGATCCTTTCTAAGCCTATGGCGATGGGAACATTGAAAGCATTGATTCTTGAAAACCGATAGTATGTTTATTAGGATGTTTTGATGTTACTTGTTTACTATCAATTATAGAGTATTGCAATGCACCGCTACTCTTCAAGTTAGACATAAATTATGTCAAACCAATCATGTTCACATTAAGATAGCATTCACAATATATAAAAAATGTTACCATTACTTGCTTTGGGTCTAGCGGTCATTGAGTTTGGGGGTGTTGATACGTCCAAGACGTATCTATAACTTTTGCCTTTTCATGCTATATCTATATCATAATTGCATAGTTCTGACACTATTTTTTAACATTTAATTTTTTTCTTGAATAGCATATCTATAATCTATAATAACTAAATAGATGATCCCCACTAACCTATTTCTCTACACATGCAAGCTATACACATCAGCAAGCTTCTGATTGGTCCACATCATGCAGCCAAGCTTCGTCATCATACCTTTCCAATTTAATTTTCCTTTCTGTTCTGCCAAGCGACACAAAGAAACTCATTACCTTCCCTCCACGGAGTTGTCTCGCCTTCCTATCCCAAGCATCACAGTATATTCATCTCCTCCATTAGTCTCATTCATCGCATTGATTAATTCCATTCCTCTTCGTCTCCTCCAAATTGCAGTGACTGATGGAACAATCCCAACACCTTCTCTGCCCTTAAAGCTGTACAGCTGCGTTGTCCCCGCTGTCTCCACAGTAGCTGGGAGGCAATGCCCCTGCTCTGACCGGAATCCCAACCGTACCCCTCCTCGGTTGTGTTGTTCCTGTCACCTCCACCACAGCTGGGATCCTGGTAGGCAGTGCCCTCCGTTCTCAATCCCCTCCCCGTTCTACGAAAGCTCGATGAGCATCTTTCAGTTTCTGATTTAGCAGGTTTTCGCCGGACGGGACAGATTTGCTGGCCTGTGTCATCCACTCTCATCGCCGGGTACTACCCGCGTGCTGGATGGAGCTAATCTCCAGCCCTTGCCGGCGCCGACGGCTCACCAAATTGGTAGGAACGACACAGTTTGATGCTGATTTTGTTATAATTGTCTTCTGATGCCACGGTTTGATCTCTGAATTCACTCAAATTGGTAGGAACGACACAGAAGACAGATTCTCACGTAGACACCAAGAAGCGAAGCCGGTGCAAGAAAAATAAATCGAGACCAAGCACCACACAGACTTACCAGCAACAAAACGAATGTCAAGACAGGACTAATCACTGACATCACGGATTGGAGGTACTTCAAGGAAATCCAAATATGTAAAACGCCACGACTGAAAAATGGTCGTGCGACATTAGATTACTCCTGTTATCTATATGTACTTCCTCCATTCCCGTATATAAGGCCACAAACTCAAATTACAGGTATCAAGATAACATTTAATGGCTGCTTTGCAAGTCAACTTTTCTTCTCGTTGACCGAGATAATTAATACGCCCGCATGCATGCAAGGAAGTAATGAAAAGGAAGTAGCGCAGTGTCATTATGACTACATGCATGCAAATATTAAACAAGTTGCTAGTACAAAAAAATATCATTAAATTTTGCCTCGATTACTGTTAGTGGCCTTGTATAGATACAAAATGTATTTTTTATAGTGGCCTTATATAAGAAAATGGAGGGAGTATATAGATTCAAGTCAAGGTAGCGGGAAGTCTTCTCAGGACATTAGACTATATCAGGTATGCCTGAATTGTTTATGCGGTCTGGTGTGTCGTTCCTACCACTGATTTGCTTGCAGGACATATCAGGTATGGGTTGCAAACAAGGGATATTAACATGTGTGTCCTGATAAGAGTACGCAAGAAACTAATGTTGGAGTAGGAGTTTTTCTATCTTCTAATCAGTTACATCTTCCGTTCCAAATTATAAGAAATTGTTCATTTTAGTCCGTACGTAGTACATCTTTAATTGTTCATTAAAATATCCAAAACACCTTATATTTTGGAATGAAGGTAGTATATCTTTTAGTGTTGAACCCTTTTCTTGATCTATCACACAACCTGACCAATCACTACTAGGAAAACGCTTATAGATAGAAGTTTACCAGTAGCGTTTGTTTATAACCCCACGCTACTACTAGTTAGTAGTAGCGCTGGCTATAAAGAGCGCTATTGGTATCAGTTAGCAGCAGCGCTTGTTACACAGCACCACGCTACTGCTAAGTGCAATACACCACACCCCCCGGTCAAAAAATAGCAGCAGCGCCTGGCGTACAACCTGCACTACAGCTAGTGGGCCTAGTAGTAGCGCTGGCCATTTCCCGCGCTGCTG
>NW_025237232.1:0-4791 GCF_018294505.1 Triticum aestivum
GCACATTTGTGAAAGTGCCGATTCACTGCCCTGTTGGCTTGACTGTCCCTGAGTGAACTCGTTGTTGGGTTGTGTATCATAACTTTCCTCTGGTGGAGTTGGCATGGAACGTGTCCAAGGACGAGACCTTTTTCACTCTGGGGATATATTTTTGTAAAACTCACAAGAAAAGCGGAAAGAGTCGCAAAACAAAACCATAAATGCATAAAGTTGGCAGATAGAATTAAATAACTCGGCTTACTTAAGAAAAACAAATCGACTTGCGCACGGAGAAGGACTGCTCATTACATATCTTACACGCGGTTGGTAATTATACAATACATCACTCAGGATATGCGTACGAAATCCTGACATGTTATTTAGGCTAGTGCACTTCTCCAGATCCTACATGATGCGCAAACAGGCTACTTCTCACAACCTATGTACATATCTTACAAAGTGGTACAATACACGGCAGCTAAGCGTACTCAGGCGGAGATGTTGACGACCTCCTTTGCCCTGCCGAGGGCGAGGCGTAGCGAGGTTGGGGACTCGACTTCCTCCTCGCTAATGGGCTCCATACGTGTAGTGTTGCGCAGAGCGGACGGAGCGGTTGTCAGGGGCGGAGCAACACGTACAGGAGTGGGCGTGAAGGTTGGTGCAGTGCGCGCTGGAGTGGGCGCAATGACTTGGTTGAATTCTTCGGTAGAAGGCAGGCGACGAGCAGGCGTAAAAGATGCTGAAGACGAGACAAAAGTCAGTGGCGGAGTGATGGGTAGGAGCTCCCTCCTGTTGGCAGCACAGCCATGGACTGAGTCCATGCGGGTAGCTACGAAGTCGTCCAGCAGGTTGTCGAAGGCTGCCTCCAAGGCCCGGAGATACTCAATGAGCATCTCAAAAGCCTCGTCTCGTTCTCCTCTGGCGCAGGAGTATGCGTAGTGACAGGTGTAAGGCACATGGCACGGAAGATAACGGTAACGACGAGTCTTCATCGCGGGAAGGACATCCCTGAGACGAGCTATCGCCTCGCGGGCTGCCATCTGCATAGCATGCCTCTCCGTAGGCATTGCTCTTCCCATGAACCGGAAGCGGCGTAACTCACCACGCCCTCCCTTGAACTGCACCGCGGCCTGGTGCATGGTCACACTATCGTTGACTCGGTGCTGGCAGAGTGTGAAGACTGGGCGCACGGATGGCCCCATCGCGACCTGCACGATGAAAGAAAGAAGTTTGACGAACCCATCGGGCACGTTGGCGAAGGTCTGAGACTCGCAGCTGATGTCGGCCATCTACAAAAGTAGGCAAAAATTCTGCAGGGTCAGATCATAAATTTATGCTGACTGACAGAAAATGACTACAATTGCAAAAATATAAATAGCTCTATCATGCTAATAACTAATTAGCGATCGCACCTAGTGGCTTCCTATAGTCAGCCTGGCTCTGATACCAAGCTTGTCACGACTGGTTTTCCAATAAAAATATTTATTGAGAAACCAATCTTTTGAGTCCAGTATGAGAGAAATCCTCCTCACTGGTAGACAATTTCTTGATACAATAAGCCAGTAGCATAAAATATATTACAGGGTTGAACTACGGTTGCTCAACCAAATTATTACAAGCACGCCAATAATTATACATAATGGCGGACATGACACAGTGGTGTGGAGGCATACTACTGACTCGAGGATATGGCGGTGGTGGAAAAACACAGCGGGGAGAGAAATACAAGACTCTATGTCTATCATCTCATCGAGCGTCGAGGTGAGGCTCGATGAATTTATTTGGTAGCGGAAGCGGATATAAAACAGTGACCAAATCCAGGGTCGCACGAGACTGACTGGGACTCCTCTAAGTGTCGGACTCGCTATCGAACTCTTCATCCATGAAATCGCCTTCGTCAGCATCTGTCCAAATCAACAAGCCAGTGAGTACTTTGAAAGTACTCGCAAGACAGTTCGGACGTAAGATATAACAAATGCATGCATGGATGCGTCATGAATAAATTCACCAATGTACATTCAAAATTATCATAACAAGGTCAGTAAAAGGGAAACGGCGGTAGTCCGCCTGAAATCCCAACAGATCATAAATAATTACCGATCGGGTGTCTGAAGCGACGCCTCGAAAGGTGAACAACTAAATATAAGGAAAAAGATGCCACAGTCGGGCGTCTTAGCGACACCACATAAAGGGCTTAAAAGAAATACCTCAGTCGAACGTCGGGGCGACGTCACAGAAAGGGTTTAAAAAGAAATGCCACAGTCGGACGTCGGGGCGACATCACAGAAAGGGCTTTAAAAGAAATGCCACAGTCGGACGTCGGGGCGACATCACAGAAAGGGCTTTAAAAGAAATGCCACAGTCGGACGTCGGGGCGACATCACAGAAAGGGCTTTAAAAGAAATGCCACAGTCGGACGTCGGGGAGACATCACAAAAAGGGCTTTGATTCACAAGTAAATAATACTCATAATAAACATTTAATTCATGAGAATAAATGGGTTAGTCCATCCACAGGAATATTCATTTAACCGGAATTAGCACTCATGCGAATCACCGGGGTCTCTGTCATCAAAACTGTCATTGTTAGACAAGATAATACGAATCTGGACATGGAATAGATGATTTGGAGGGATATATGACTCTGCAGAGTTTGTACAAAATTATTCCCACAGCCAACGGATTTCCGTAGTCACGAAGGACTAGTTCCGTTTACGGTATTTCGGAAGAAAACACAGCTAACCAGTACACACCCATCCTTACCTCTCGATGCTAGGAATCACCCTAGACATCGTCCAAGAAAAACTTTTGAGACGGGGAGATCACAATCTCGAATAGCATGGGATCAAATTTATATACGCGCGCTCTAAGGGGTGCCCCCCTCTCGGTCCCAACCGGAAACACCCATGCCCCCTGACCGGATGACTGGCTTTAATCCAGGGCCATGGAACCATCATCACGACCTCTCCTTTTGGTGTGTACCAGAAAAGCGGTTTGCAACTTACTAAACCATATTCCTTGCGGAAAACATGTGGTAGTACAGGGAAGAAAATGAGAGGAACTGGACCGACACGGTTTGACACTGAAGTCACATAGTCCGGCATGAGACTGGCATGCTACAACACTGCCATCTCACCCATTTTCATGCCAACCCATGGCCATTCATACTCACATCCATCCACTTATGGATCATCGAACTCACTTACCTCATTATCGCATAAAATGACATTCATCGATATGCTTATCAACATGCCATGAAACTAACTAAATGCAAAACATGCCAAGACACTCGTCATATCAAAAGTTCAAACATGCTTGCCTGGTTCAGAGTAGTCGGAGCCTAGCTCGGTGAAGTTCACGGCTCCGTCACCTCCTTCGGTATCTACGGTATAAAAAAATGCGCTATCGTGAATACCAAGGAGTGCACAGAAAGTATACCAAATATTTTCCAAATAAATCTGATAAAAAACTAGACAAAATTTTAAAGAGAACAGAAAAAGAATCAACCAAAAATACTTTTCTGTTTAAAAGTTATAAAGTTTTTTGTCCAGGGACTCATCTGTAATGAAACAGAAGTTTTCTAGGGGCTAGTTTACAAAAACAGAAAGCGCTTCGGTAGCGACTACGCCAGCCCAGAGGAGAGACATATTTGCCCGAAGGCGCTTCCAGAAAACGGTTCGATAGAAAGGGTAGAGAGGCTGACGGTGGGGTCCCACTCGTCAGGTTCAAATGTTCAAACGGGGCGGCAGAGTTCGTCGGTGCCCGAGAGCCGCGGTGGTCGCCGGCGGCGATCCACGGCGAGGTAGAGAGATCGGAGGGTACCTCCGTGCTTAGGGCACCCTTCCGCGTCGGTTGATGGTGGTGGAGGAGGTCGGCGAGCACCACGTCGACGGCGAGCTTTGCTCCGGCGGACGGCGGCTCGGGTGGTCGAGGGGCTCGTCGGAGAGGGCGGAGCAAGTCGAGGTGGCGGCCGAGGCGGATTGGGGCGGCCGGAGTTGGGGGAGGAGACCTCCTCGAGGTCCTCCGAGTGGCCTGGCGTGGCGCTGGTGCGGAGTGGGGATGAGGCGTGCACGAGGTTGAGCTCGGGGGCCCTTTTTATAGGCGGCCCGAGGCGGTTGCCGTGAACGGGGTCTCCGGCGAGCGATTACGGTGGTGCAGTGCTCGGTCGGGGGTGATTAGGGAGTCGATCGCCGTCGTGGGAGTCTACTGGGTCCGTTTTGGTGCTAATCGAGCTGGAGATCGGTGCTTAGGAGGGAGTTCGACAGAACGGGGCGGCGCGGGCCCGTCGGCGGCAGGGAGCGCGTCCTGTCCTTGCCGGTCGCGGTGGCGGTGCACGGGCGTGCGCTGGCGTGCATGAGGCCACACGGAGAGCCAGGGGGCGCTGGGCGGCGCGGAACGGTGTTGAGCCGCCGTTCTTGCCCCCTGTCAGCCGCCACGGGAGGTCCCGACGCCGCGGAAGACTCCGGCGAGGGCGGGCCATCGTGCCACCGACGCCAGGAAGAGGCCAAGTGAGCGTGTGGTGCTCCAGACAATAGGATGAGGCGGAGAGAAACGTGCCAAAGGCACTGTGAGCGCGTGATAGGAACTGACGAACGCACACGACACTGAATCTGAACTTTTCTGAATTTTTGAACAGTAACAGTGCCCGCAAGGTGTTCGACAAAATGAAAATGGCATCTAGGGATTTTTCCTTGAGCTGATACTTGGTGGAGTGGCTTCTCATTGCTCAAATAGGTTGCCTGAATTTTGGTGGAATTTTTGGAGTAGTGTAGATATGAATTTCATCAAATTTGGCAAATCTGGTCCAAACTTG
>NW_025237233.1:0-4791 GCF_018294505.1 Triticum aestivum
GGCTTCACAGACTATCTTTTTTATAATTTTTAAAATATCACCTGCTTATGCTTCATGACGTGTAACATTTTTTTTGAAAGTGACGTGTAACATTATTGTTAGTCCTGTTTTGCCATGTACTACAAAATAGTGTCTTGTTCGCTTCACTGTTATAACTATATTTTTGCCCTAGTCATGTGTACTTACAGAAACATTTCAGGATGAAGTGACATCAACACAAAGATTTGCGAGCAGTGCGGCATGGCCATTACCGAATGATTATGGATTGGAATTGGAATGTGCTGATGTTCTCGAGCATCAACTAGAGGTGGCAAGACAACGTGTACATGATTGTCAATGTATAATCAACAAGTTGAGACTGGACATGCAGGTATTAGATGCAGGAGTCAAAAAATGAAACAAGACACTCAGGTAACCATGAAGGAATTGGAGATTTTGCAGTCTGAAATTTGTGCTATCTGAATCCGGCCAATCCTATTTTCTGAAGAGATTATAGTTCAATTGGAGTTAAGTTGATGCGTGTCCATGATGTATGAGCTGTATTTGCCCAGTGTATGTAATTTGTTGTTTGTGTATGCTTTATTATCACCTGTGCCGAACCATAATGCCCAGTGGGTATAATCGGCTGTAATTTCTTTATTGTATAGTGTAGGATTATTCTACCTTTCTATGCCTTGATCTCTTTGTTGTAATAGTGTAGGCTTTTTAGAGGTTATAGTATTGAGTAGGATAATTCTTTGAATATGCTATATCGTTCAAACGGGGGCCAATTCGCCTGACCATGGCCCTTCATGGGTCGTCGGATCCATGGGCCTTCTACCTCTCGTAGGATCCATGGGCCTTCTACGTCTCGTAGGATCCATGGTCCTTCTACGTCTTGTAGGATCCATGGGCCTTCTACGTCTTGTAGGATCCATGGGCCTTGTACGTCTCGTAGGATCCATGGGCCGTCGGCTCATTTATGGGTCTTGTACAGGCCTTTAATGGGCCGTAGATGGAACTTTAATGGAAATTGTACGTTTTATGGGCTGACCATAACGGGCCGTTAATAGGCCGTATTTGGTGATGCTATGAAAATGGCCCAATAGACTAACGGTCCGCAAACGAGCCGACCATAACGATGGGCTGAATTTGGCCCACAAACAGAAAATGACAGTAACGGGCCGTAAGTAACTGAATGCTGCAAATGAGCCCAAGAATAAATGGGCCCTCAGAAGGCCGAAAGTTAACTTGGGCTGGAAACGGCCCAACGGAATAACGGGCCGTTAATGGGTACAAAGTGATCCACTATTCATTACGGGTCAGTTTCACCACGGGCCGTTAATGGGTGTAAAGTATACATTGTTCATTACGGGCCAGTTTCAGCACGGGTCGCTAATGGCCAAAGAGTTACAAAGGGCCTCATATGGGCCGAAAGACGGCATGGGCTATACATGGGCCAGAAGTGAAAACGGGCCGAAATCATATTGGACGGCCCAGATGACGCTACTGGGCCTAATTCGGATATGGCGTAACGGGCCTTGGATTAGCGGGCTGTAAATGGGCTATATGCAAACAGGCCGTTAACAGGCTTTCCATGGGCCGGCCCGCCAGCTTTTGACCAAGTCAAATGGGCCGGCCTTTTCACAGGAATGGGCCACTGTTGGGCCGTGCCACGTGTCGACGTATCATAGGTGCCTTCTGTCCAGTGAGTGGATGACATCTGTCCCAACGATGAGCCGACACGTGTTTCCTCTAGCCAATGAAGATTTTATACGTGGAAATCCCCATTGGACGGGGCTGTTAACGGGTTATCGGATCCAAAACCCGAACCGATAGCTTAACGGCGTTTCGTTACGGTGGATGCCACGTGTCGGTCACCCTTGACGAAAGCACTTCTGTGACGCGCGATTTATCGTCATGGAAGTGGACACTACCGTGATGATAATTTTGGTAATGTCATGGAACACTTCTACGACAGCACAGGTATGACTATCTTGATTCTGTCATAAATTTGTCATGGATGTACATGCATGACAAAAAAGCGACCTACTGTGACAAACACATATCATCACAGAAGTGTATTTTTTTGTAGTGCTTGTGTCCCTAGTGTTGTGACTTCGTCGAGCTAGCCATTGAGATCACGAAGTGCTTGAGGGCGTGATCGGTGAGGGAGAGATTGATAACCCACAAGTATAGGGGATCGCAACAGTTTTCGAGGGTAGAGTATTCAACCCAAATTTGTTGATTCGGCACAAGGGGAGCCAAAGAATATTCTCAGGTATTAGCAGCTGAGTTGTCAATTCAACCACACCTGGAAACTTAATATCTGTAGCAAAGTATTTAGTAGCAAAGTAATATGATAGTAGTGGTAACGGTAGCAAAAGGTAACAGTAGTAAAAGCAATGTTTTTGGTATTTTGTAGTGAAGATAGCAATAGCAACGGGAAAGTAAATAAGCGAAGAACAATATATGGAAAGCTCGTAGGCAATGGATCAGTGATGGAGAATTATGCCGGATGCGGTTCATCATGTAACAGTCATAACCTAGGGTGACACAGAACTAGCTCTAGTTCATCAATGTAATGTAGGCATGTATTCCGAATATAGTCATACGTGCTTATGAAAAAGAACTTGCAAGACATCGTTTTTCCTACCCTCCCGTGGCAGTGGGGTCCTTACGAAAACTAAGGGATATTAAGGCCTCCTTTTAATAGAGAACCGGAACAAAGCATTAACACATAGTGAATACATGAACTCCTCAAACTATGGTCATCATTGGTAAGTATCCCGATTATTGTCACTTCGGGGTTAACGGATCATAACACATAATAGGTGACTATACACTTGCAAGATAGGATCAAGAACACTCATATATTGATGAAAACATAATAGGTTCAGATCTGAAATCATGGCACTCGGGCCCTAGTGACAAGCATTAAGCATAGCAACATCAATCTCAGAACATAGTGGACACTAGGGATCAAACCCTAACAAAACTAACTCGATTACATGATAGATCCCATCCAACCCATCACCGTCCAGCAAGCCTACGATGGAATTACTCATGCACGGCGGTGAGCATCATGAAATTGGTGATGGAGGATAGTTGATGATGACGATGGCGACGGATTCCCCTCTCCGGAGCCCCGAACGGACTCCAGATCATCCCTCCCGAGAGGTTTTAGGGCTTGGCGGTGGCTCTGTATCGTAAAACGCGATGATTTTTTCTCTCTGATTTTTTTTCTCCCCGAAACTCAATATATAGAGTTGGAGTTGGAGTCGGAGAGGCAACAGGGGGCCCACAAGGTAGGGGGCATGACCTAGGGGGGCAGGAGCGCCCCCACCCTCGTGGAGAGGTGGTGGGCCCCCTGGCCTTCATCTTTTGCAGTTATTTTTCTTATTTTCTGAAAAGTGGCTCCGTGAAGTTTCAGGTCATTCCGAGAACATTTGCTCCTGCACATAAATAACACCATGGTAATTCTGCTGAAAACAGCGTCAGTCCGGGTTAGTTCCATTCAAATCATGCAAGTTAGAGTCCAAAACAAGGTCAAAAGTGTTTCGTAAAGTAGATACGTTGGAGGCGTATCAACTCCCCCAAGCTTAAACCTTTGCTTGTCCTCAAGCAATTTAGTTGACAAACTAAAAGTGATAAAGAAAAACTTTTACAAACTCTGTTTGCTCTTGTTGTTGTAAATATGTAAAGCCAGCATTCAAGTTTTCAGCATAGATTATAACTAACCACATTCACAATAACACATAGGTCTCAAGTTTACTCATATCAATAGCATAATCAACTAGCAAGCCATAATAATAAATCTCGGATGACAACACTTTCTCAAAATAATCATAATATGATATAACAAGATGGTATCTCGCTAGCCCTTTCTGAGACCGCAAAACATAAATGCAGAGCACCTTTAAAGACCAAGGATTGACTAGACATTGTAATTCATGGTAAAAGAGATCCAATCAAGTCATACTCAATGTAAACTAACAATAATGAATGCAAATGACAGCTGTGCTCTCCAACTGGTGCTTTTTAATAAGAGGATGATGCTTCAGCATAAAAGTAAATAGATAGGCCCTTCGCAGAGGGAAGCAGGGATTTGTAGAGGTGCCAGAGCTCAGTTTTGAAATAGAGGTGAATAATATTTTGAGCGGTATACTTCCATTGTGAACATAACAACCAAGAGATGACGATATATTCCATGCTACACACATTATAGGCGGTTCCCAAACAGAATGGTAAAGTTTATACTCCCCCTTCCACCAACAAGAATCAATCGATGGCTTGCTCAAAACAACGAGTGCCTCCAACTAACAAGAGTCCCAGGGGGAGTTTTGTTTGTAATTATTTTGATTTAGTTTGCATAAAGCATGGGACTGGGCATCCCGGTGACCAGCCATTTATCTCATGAGTGAGGAGTGGAGTCCACTCCTCTTGAGAATAACCCGCCTAACATGGAAGATACAGACAGCCCTAGTTGATACATGAGCTATTCGAGCATACAAAACAGGATATTTATTTGAAGGTTTAGAGTTTGGCACATACAAATTTACTTGGAAAGGCAGGTAGATACCGAATATGGGTAGGTATAGTGGACTCATGTGGAATAACTTTGGGGTTTAAGGAGTTTGGATGCACAAGCAGTATTCCCACTTAGTACAGGTGAAGGCTAGCAAAAGACTGGGGAGTGACCAGCTAGAGAGCGACAACAGTCATGAACATGCATTAAAATTAATCAACACCGAATGCAAGCATGAGTAGGATATAATCCACCATGAACATAAATATCGTGAAGGCTATGTT
>NW_025237234.1:0-972 GCF_018294505.1 Triticum aestivum
TGAATGCCACCCTGTCTATCTTAGGGTAACTCGAGTCGAGGCGGACGTCGTCGCGGTAGCGACGACGGACGCCGAGACGAGCACATGACACCAATGCCACCCTATCTATCTTAGGGTTACGCGAGTCGAGGCGGACGTCGTCCCGGTAGCGACGACGGACGCCGAGACGAGCACATGACACCAATGCCACCCTGTCTATCTTAGGGTAACGCGAGTCGAGGCGGACGACGTGACTGTAGCGACGACGGACGCCGAGACGAGCACGTGACACCAATGCCACCGTGTCTATCTTAGGGTTACGCGAGTCGAGGCGGACGTCGTCGTGGTAGCGACGACGGACGCCGAGACGAGCACGTGACACCCCTGCCACCCTGTCTATCTTAGGGTAACGCGAATCGAGACGTACGTCGTGGCTGTAGCGACGACGGACGCCGAGACGAGCACGTGGCACCACTGCCACCCTGTCTATCTTAGGGTAACGCGAGTCGAGGCGGGCGTCGTGGCTGTAGCGACGACGGACGCCGAGACGAGCACGTGGCACCACTGCCACCCTGTCTATCTTAGGGTAACGCGAGTCGAGGCGGGCGTCGTGGCTGTGGCGACGACGGACGCCGAGACGAGCACGTGGCACCACTGCCACCCTGTCTATCTTAGGGTAACGCGAGTCGAGGCTGACGTTGTCGAGGTAGCGACGACGGACGCCGAGACGAGCACGTGACACCAATGCCACCGTGTCTATCTTAGGGTTACGCGAGTCGAGGCGGACGTCGTCGTGGTAGCGACGACGGACGCCGAGACGAGCACGTGACACCCCTGCCACCCTGTCTATCTTAGGGTAACGCGAGTCGAGGCGGACGTCGTGGCTGTAGCGACGACGGACGCCGAGACGAGCACGTGGCACCACTGCCACCCTGTCTATCTTAGGGTAACGCGAGTCGAGGCGGGCGTCGTGGCTGTAGCAGCGACGGACGC
>NW_025237234.1:982-2546 GCF_018294505.1 Triticum aestivum
TTAGGGTAACGCGAGTCGAGGCAGACGTCTACACTGTAGCGACGACGGACGCCGAGACGAGCACGTGGCACCACCGCCACCCTGTCTATCTTAGGGTAACGCGAGTCGAGGCGGACGTCTACACTGTAGCGACGACGGACGCCGAGACGAGCACGTGGCACCACCGCCACCCTGTCTATCTTCGGGTAACGCGAGTCGAGGCGGATTACGTCGCGGTAGCGACGACGGACGCCGAGACGAGCACGTGACACCAATGCCACCCTGTCTATCTTAGGGTTAGGTGAGTCGAGGCGGACGTCGTCCTGGTAGCGACGACGGACGCCGAGACGAGCACGTGAAACCAATGCCACCCTGTTTATCTTAGGTTAACGCAAGTCGAGGCGGACGTCGTCTCGGTAGCGAAAGACGGACGCCGAGACGAGCACGTGACATGAATGCCACCCTGTCTATCTTAGGGTAACTCGAGTCGAGGCGGACGTCGTCGCGGTAGCGACGACGGACGCCGAGATGAGCACATGACACCAATGCCACCCTATCTATCTTAGGGTAACGCGAGTCGAGGCGGACGTCATGACTGTAGCGACGACGGACGCCGAGACGAGCACGTGACACCACTGCCACCCTGTCTATCTTAGAGTAACGCGAGTCGAGGCGGACGTCTACATTGTAGCGACGACGGACGCCGAGACGAGCACGTGGCACCACCGCCACCCTGTCTATCTTAGGGTAACGCGAGTCGAGGCTGACGTTGTCGAGGTAGCGACGACGGACGCCGAGACGAGCACGTGACACCAATGCCACCGTGTCTATCTTAGGGTTACGCGAGTCGAGGCGGACGTCGTCGTGGTAGCGACGATGGACGCCGAGACGAGCACGTGACACCCCTGCCACCCTGTCAATCTTAGGGTAACGCGAGTCGAGGCGGACGTCGTGGCTGTAGCGACGACGGATGCCGAGACGAGCACGTGGCACCACTGCCACCCTGTCTATCTTAGGGTAACGCGAGTCGAGGCGGGCGTCGTGGCTGTAGCAGCGACGGACGCCGAGACGAGCACGTGGCACCACCGCCACCCTGTCTATCTTAGGGTAACGCGAGTCGAGGCGGACGTCGTCACTGTAGCGACGACGGACGATGAGATGAGCACGTGGCACCACCGCCACCCTGTCTATCTTAGGGTAACGCGAGTCGAGGCGGACGTCTACAATGTAGCGATGACGGACGCCGAGACGAGCACATGGCACCACCGCCACCCTGTCTATCTTAGGGTAACGCGAGTCGAGGCGGACGTCGTCACTGTAGCGACGACGGACGCCGAGATGAGCACGTGGCACCACGGCCACCCTGTCTATCTTAGGGTAACGCGAGTCGAGGCGGACATCGTCGTGGTAGGGACGACTGATGCCGAGACGAGCACGTGACACGAATGCCACCCTGTCTATCTTAGGGTAACACGAGTCGAGGAGGACGTCGTCGCGGTAACGACGACGGACGACGAGACGAGCACGTGACACCAATGCCACCCTGTGTATATTAGGGTTACGTGAGTCGTGGCGGACGTCGTCA
>NW_025237234.1:2556-3406 GCF_018294505.1 Triticum aestivum
GACGACGGACGCCGAGAAAAGCACGTGACACCAATGCCACCCTGTCTATCTTATGGTAACGCGAGTCGAGGCGGACGTCGTGGCTGTAGCGACGACGGACGCCGAGACGAGCACGTGACACCACTACCACCCTGTCTATATTAGGGTAACGCGAGTCGAGGCGGACGTCTACACTGTAGCGACGACGGACGCCGAGACGAGCACGTGGCACCTCCGCCACCCTGTCTATCTTAGGGTAACGCGAGTCGAGGCGGACGTCTACACTGTAGCGACGACGGACGCCGAGACGAGCACGTGGCACCACCGCCACCCTGTCTATCTTCGGGTAACGCGAGTCGAGGCGGACGACGTTGCGGTAGCGACGACGGACGCCGAGATGAGCACGTGACACCAATGCCACCCTGTCTATCTTAGGGTTACGTGAGTCGAGGCGGACGTCGTCCTGGTAGCGACGACGGACGCCGAGACGAGCACGTGAAACCAATGCCACCCTGTTTATCTTAGGTTAACGCAAGTCGAGGCGAACGTCATCGCGGTAGCGAAAGACGGACGCCGAGACGAGCACGTGACATGAATGCCACCCTGTCTATCTTAGGGTAACTCAAGTCGAGGCGGACGTCGTCGCGGTAGCGACTACGGACGCCGAGACGAGCACATGACACCAATGCCGCCCTATCTATCTTAGGGTAACGCGAGTCGAGGCGGACGTCATGACTGTAGCGACGACGGACGCCGAGACGAGCACGTGGCACCACCGCCACCCTGTCTATCTTAGGGTACCGCGAGTCGAGGCGGACGACGTTGCGGTAGCGACGACGGATGCCGAGACGAGCACGTGACACAATTGCCA
>NW_025237234.1:3416-4268 GCF_018294505.1 Triticum aestivum
CGACGACGGACGCCGAGACGAGCACGTGACACCAATGCCACCGTGTCTATCTTAGGGTTACGCGAGTCGAGGCGGACGTCGTCGTGGTAGCGACGACGGACGCCGAGACGAGCACGTGACACCCCTGCCACCCTGTCTATCTTAGGGTAACGCGAGTCGAGGCGGACGTCGTGGCTGTAGCGACGACGGATGCCGAGACGAGCACGTGGCACCACGGCCACCCTGTCTATCTTAGGGTAACGCGAGTCGAGGCGGGCGTCGTGGCTGTAGCAGCGACGGACGCCGAGACGAGCACGTGGCACCACCGCCACCCTGTCTATCTTAGGGTAACACGAGTCGAGGCGGACGTCGTCACTGTAGCGACGACGGACGCTGAGATGAGCACGTGGCACCACCGCCACCCTGTCTATCTTAGGGTAACGCGAGTCGAGGCGGACGTCTACAATGTAGCGACGACGGACGCCGAGACGAGCACGTGGCACCACCGCCACCCTGTCTATCTTAGGGTAACGCGAGTCGAGGCGGACGTCGTCACTGTAGCGACGACGGACGCCGAGATGAGCACGTGGCACCACCGCCACCCTGTCTATCCTAGGGTAACGCGAGTCGAGGCGGACATCGTCGTGGTAGCGACGACTGATGCCGAGACGAGCACGTGACGCGAATGCCACCCTGTCTATCTTAGGGTAACACGAGTCGAGGAGGACGTCGTCGCGGTAACGACGACGGACGACGAGACGAGCACGTGACACCAATGCCACCCTGTGTATATTAGGGTTACGTGAGTCGTGGCGGACGTCGTCACTGTAGCGACGACGGACGCCGAGATGAGCACGTGGCACCACCGCCACC
>NW_025237234.1:4278-4790 GCF_018294505.1 Triticum aestivum
AGGCGGACGACGTGACTGTAGCGACGACGGACGCCGAGACGAGCACGTGACACCAATGCCACAGTGTCTATCTTAGGGTTACGCGAGTCGAGGCGGACGTCGTCGTGGTAGCGACGACGGACGCCGAGACGAGCACGTGACATCCCTGCCACCCTGTCTATCTTAGGGTAACGCGAATCGAGACGTACGTCGTGGCTGTAGCAACGACGGACGCCGAGACGAGCACGTGGCACCACTGCCACCCTGTCTATCTTAGGGTAACGCGAGTCGAGGCGGGCGTCGTGGCTGTAGCGACAACGGACGCCGAGACGAGCACGTGGCACCACTGCCACCCTGTCTATATTAGGGTAACGCGAGTAAAGGCGGGCGTCGTGGCTGTGGCGACGACGGACGCCGAGACGAGCACGTGGCACCACTGCCACCCTGTCTATCTTAGGGTAACGCGAGTCGAGGCTGACGTTGTCGAGGTAGCGACGACGGACGCCGAGACGAGCACGTGACACCAATGCCAC
>NW_025237235.1:0-4790 GCF_018294505.1 Triticum aestivum
CTCCTTAGCAATCAGAATTGGGGATGTCTCATCTTTAGCACATTTGCCAACTGTTTGCCAGATGCCGGTGTGATTATTTTGTAGCTTTTGTTGGGTCGTGATATTGATGACCGCCCATCATAGTAAGTCGGAGACTCTAATTCCCGGTGACGGGTCATGACCATGATGCTTCTAGGCAACCTCGGCAATGTTTCACACAACGATCTGTTTGTGTTATAACCTTGTTTAATATCCATTTTTTATTTATTTTGCTAATACAATATAATCGAAGTCGCTCACATACGTGAGTATACAGTCACCCTATGAACACACGCACGCACACTCTATCACTATGAGCACATCCGAGAGACTGGGCCGACACATCATCTTAAAATTGACTTAGTCACCATAAAAGCCTTTGTACTCGACGGAAACGTATCATCCCACTGAATAAATTCAGAAAAATGTAAGCACCAATATGAAGTTTAGAACCTGAACTCTGATAGCCTGAGATACAACTCTACTCCTAACCATCTTGTTTGTTTAAGTGTGAAATACACTTTTGGTTGATTAAATAAAACAGCCAACATTTTGCCAGGTTAAAGAAAAAGTTGCCAGATCATATGTATATCGGTAATTCTGGGTATAGATGTTCCTGATCAGTGGTTTGTCACGTGTGTACATTTGTTTGAGCTGGTTTCTTATTCATTTAAAACAGCAAATAGTGTACATAAATACTCCGTCCGTCCTATAATATGACAGTGTTTTTTTACACTAGCGTGGTGTAAAAAACGCTCTAAAATTATGAGACAAAGAAAGTAATAATAAAATAAAAAGGAATTGTGAAATACACATAACCAAACTCGGTGGGATGCATGTACGCTCTCCTACGGACATGAATGCCGAAGCTAAGCTTGTTTTAGCTGACCGGGACATGGTCTCACATGGGCACATTCAAGGCGGCTTCGTACAGAACATTTCTTCTGCCACGTACTAAATGTCATTGTCATGGCAACGGCAGCATTTCGGTTCGTACGAGACATGCCATGCACTATGCCGCATTTTGGTTTCGCCACTATAGGCATGCATGCACGGCCCCGACATGTTAGCAGACGCCATGGTGGTTCAGGAGTCAGCGGTGGTGACCGCAGGCGGCGACGTGCGGCAGAGCGGGCAGCTCGGCCGCCGCCGGAGCCACTCGTCGACACATAGCCGGTGGAACACGTGCTTGCAGCCGGGCAGCCGGCGGAGCTCGTCGGCGTCCGCGTACTCCGCCAGGCACACCGCGCACGTCGTCTGCGTGTCGTCGGGCGGCTGGTCACCGTCGGCCGACGCTTCGGCAACAGCCATCTGGTCTTCCCCTCGTCGCTTCGCCACGGAGGAGTACACCGTGGTTGTGTATGCGGCCAGGACGGTGTCGTCCATCCCTGTGGCCCCGCACCCGTGGCCGAGCTCGACGTCAACGACGCACCGCTCTGAGTGCGACGGCGGCGCGCGGTGCGTCTGGCGCCGGTTGGAGCAGAGGAAGGTGAAGAGGGAGATGACGAGAAGCGCGGCCATGGAGCCGGAGATCAGCATCACAGTGGAGCCGGGCATGTTGGCGGCAGGAGCATATACCGCAACCTTTGCTGCGTGCCACTTCTACATGTACTATGATTGGTTTGTCCGTGCGTGCGTGCGTCGAGCTGCCGGCCACGTCACGGTCGAGAAGGTCGAGATCAAATCAGATCTCTGGTATATGTATATACTCACTGCCAAGGAATTAGACCGGTCCAAATCCAAATTAACGCGGTGGTTTCATCTGCGTTTGACTATTACCGCCGCTCCTCGTCAAAGTACTACTCCCATTTACGTTGCTTGTTGCTTGCGTCGATGATTCACGTGTCAGTGGTGTATAATAATAGAGCATTTTACGACCAACATTTTCGTGTCAGGAGTAAGTTTGCCAGAAAGCGTGCCTGCAGCGTAGCTTCGTGTGATTAGTTTATGTGCTGTTCGTAACCTGTTGGCTAGCTGCCCTTGGGGACTCTGGAATTTGCTACTCGTGGTACTACGGTGTTGTCTCGTGGTCGTGGAATGAAACCGGGAGCTAAAGAATTTCATTAGTCAAGAAGGGTTGCCGTGGCATGTTTGACTAATGGAAATGTGATGGCTAGAAAAGGACCGTTTACTCGCATCTCGTCAGTCTCTTGCCTTTTCTCCCATTTCCGTAGGAAACAATCCACTATTTTTTTTAAATGGCAGAAATTATCCATACATTAAAAAGGAAAAGGTTAGATCGGTTAATAAAGGAAAATCGAGCAAAAACAAGATTACCAGTTAATTATGAAAAGTCGGGCGAAAAACCATCATAACTGCTGAGCAGCGCACGTAAGATACCACACTCACATCACTCCAAAGAGGGCCTCACCGAGACAGCACGCATGTGTCATTATCATCACTCCGCCCTAGAGGCATCATCGTCATCCCTAAACTCTGAGAAAATGACTCTGACATCGCCATCAAACGATCGTCGACTCAAGCCACACCGCAGAGGCCGCGTGGAGCTATGTGAGGATCTGGGCCAGGACTCGGTCACCTGCGACCAGGCAGCACAACTCCGACTCTAACAAAGAATCGCGAAGAAGAATTAGGCACAGCCGACGCCGCAAAAGATCACCAAACGAACCACCTACTGCCCGTCATTGTAACCCGCCACCTCAGGTTCGACTTCGCAGGAAGATACCAACCGAGGCAATCCTGCGGACATATCAAAGAAGAGCCAACTACCGCAACCATTACTGCGTCTTCGACATCGCTCCCCCCATCATTGTTGCACAGAAGTTTTGACGCCAACACCGACGATGAGAGCTACCTTGTCACCCACACCACACGAGGTAAAACGCTCTTGTTGCTGCCGAAATCTCGGGTCCGCCGCCCGAACCTTCATCGGCCATGCAATGCCCTACGCAGCCCACCAACACCACTTTCCAGGGCCGCCGCCCTGACATGCCACCGCTCGCTCCCAAGCTACAACGCCACAAGACACGGATGCCCGCGTCCCAAGCAGCTCAGGACAACCATACACAGACCACGAACGCCGCAACACATCCGGGGACACCGCCCCGGCATACCGTCCAACGGCCCCCGTTGGGAAGCATCGACCGAGTCGACAAACCTGCCACCCAAGTGGCCCAAGATTGCCACCCAAGCAAACGACGAGTCGCTGCCCCTCACCATGGAGATGTGTCGTGCATTATTCCAAGGCCGCCGTCTCGGTGCACATCAGTCGTCAAGGACCGCTGCCTCGGAATCCACCAAAGCTGACGCAAGAGAAAACCATGTGCACCAAGCACAAGCTATCTCTTCCAAGCAATGCCCCCCAAGGGGGGAAAACGAAGACGCCACCGTTACCCACTCCTAAAACCATCTGGAGTTTATGTTTTCACCCGGAGAGCCCAAGCCCCTCATAGAGGAAGAGGAGTTTCATGACGATGCCTCCAAGAGGGGAAACAACAGCTGAAAGCGCCATCATCGACGGCACCGACAGAGTAGGGTCTAGGCTTTCGCTCGGAACTCTCCCATACCAACAGGCCTGTAGATCTGGACAACCCGTGAGCGTCAAGATCATCGAAGCTATTTCCATTTCATAAATCGGTGGCTACAACTCTCACCAATGACACTAGTATCAATGATCTTGCGCACAATAACATCACTCTTCTGCTTCATGCGTTCGTCATTTTGCAGCGGAATTTGCAGCAGACCTCCACGATGGAGACGTGCTCCTATGACACCGCATCGGAGCCTGCACCTGTGCACGCCGGCTTCATCATGGAGCATGCGCAGACACACTACAATGCCGCATGGCGGAGGAGCAACCTGCACCGGCGCCCAAGTCAGTGTTCCAGCAGGCGCAGGAGGAACAACGGCACAACTTGTTCCTCCAAGAGCAGCGTCGGCTGGCGGATGATCAGATCGACAGCGAGCACGCAAGCGATTAGGCCGTGGCGGCCATGGACGCGGCGAACCCCAACTTCGTTGTGGAGTAGTGTGCGATCTATGAGGCCGTCCGCACTCAAGCCACCGCTCGCTAGAAAGCGGCCGCCGTGGAGGCACAGTTACAGGGAATCACAAACGAGAACAACGCCAGCTACGCCTCATACGCGCCGTCGGCGAACCATGAGGCGGCTCGGTGGGACGACGAAAGCGTGGGTGCGGCCATTTCCATCGTGGATCTCATGTCCACGGGCGACGGACAAGGCGCGGACTCCTCCGAGGATGAGTAGGGCATGAGAGGCGGCTGGGCCTTGTGTCCCATGTGGGCCGGTCAGGGAACTAGTTTTCAGCTACTAATGTACTTAAGATGCAAAACATATATTTTTCAAATAGAGGGCATATAACATAATGTCATGACTCAAATATGATTTTAAATAACATTTTTAAAGTATTATTATTTCATGCAAAACCCTAATGACACCCACCCCAAAGAGTAAGGAGTATTTGTTTGGTCTTCCGTTCAGATCGCCCATCCAATTGATACCGCCAAAGAGAAAGGAGTGTTATCTTTCATGTTTTGTTCATTGTCACGCAATAGGTAATGTTTGGGGAAATTGTTAACGTGCAAGCCTCATTTTATGTGCATGTGTTTATTCGGCTGTTCTTTTAGTTTGAAATAGCTACAAACTTACAAGTTTCGAAAATATTTGAAAAATCATTTATGTATGTAACTCTATAATATCTGATATCTACAAAGAACCATAGCCCAACAAGGCTATCCTCTCTTGCGGGCCGCCCCTATATCTTTCTGAGCTCTGCAGTTGTCGCCGCCTGAC
>NW_025237236.1:0-4789 GCF_018294505.1 Triticum aestivum
GAAGTACCAAGATGTATCAGGACCTAGGCCAGAGGTTCTGGTGGACTAGGATGAAGAGAGACATTGCTCATTTTGTTGCTAATTGCAACGTCTGTCGTCGTGTAAAAGCAGAGCATTAACGGCCTGCTGGCACCCTCCAACCTTTAGCTATTCCTGAATGGAAATGGGACAAGATTGGTATGGATTTCATCACCGGTTTTCCCAGGACCAAGAGAGGGAACAATGCTATCTTCATCGTTGTTGATCGTCTTTCCAAAGTGGCCCATTTGTTGTCTGTTCGTGAGAGTATAACCGCTAGTCAGCTAGCAGATTTGTATATCTCTCGAATAGTGTCTCTCCATGGCGTCCCGCTTGAAATCAACTCGGATCGAGGAAGTCTCTTCACCTCTCGATTTTGGGAAAGTTTCCAAAATGCTATGGGATCCCGCCTTTCGTTTAGCACCGCCTTTCACCCTCAATCAAGTGGTCAAGTAGAACGCATCAATCAGATTCTGACATGCTTCGAGCTTCTATTATCTCATTCAGAATGGATTGGGAGAAATGCCTTCCATTTCCCGAATTTGCTTATAACAACAACTATCAATCTAGCTTGGGTAAAGCTCCTTTTGAAGTTCTCTATGGACGAAGGTGTCGAACGCCTCTTAACTGGTCAGAAACCGGGGAAAGACAATGCTTTGGCCCAGATATGATCCAGGAAGCACAAGAGCAAGTTCGCATTGTTCATGAAAAGTTGAAAACAACCCAATCCCGTCAAAAGAGCCAATATGACCGAAAACATAAGGCTATGACTTTTGAGGTTGACGAGAAGGCTTACCTTCGGGTTACTCCTCTGAAGGGAACCCATCACTTTGGTATCAAAGGCAAATTGGCTCCTCGCTACATTGGACCCTTTCGCATTCTTGCCAAACAAGGAGAAGTTGCCTACCAACTAGAACTACCTCCGCACCTCTCCAGAGTCCATGATGTCTTCCATGATTCTCAACTCAGGCATTGCTTCTCGGATCCTATCCGTGGAGTGGACCATGAAACACTTGATCTTCAAGATAATCTCATTTATCGAGAGTACCCCGCTCGTATCATCGATCAAGCCGAGCATACCACTCGACGCCATAATATTAAGTTTCTCAAGGTTCAATGGTCGCACCATTCTGAGAAAGAAGCAACTTGAGTATCCCGCCTTCTTTCCAAAGGATCCTAAATCTCGGGATGAGATTTTTCTGAGTGGGGGTGAGTTTTCACACCCTAGCTAGTTCATGCATTAGAGTGTTGCATCATGTTTATCTTTCATCAGAAACTTGAAATGGGGATGACAGAACCCCCAACACCCCCCTGAAACCAACTAGGGTTTACTAAAATCATTTTCAATGAACCTGAAATGCCCTTCTAAAATGTCCATCATTTTTGTCTTGGGTTAGAACCTCTGCCAAAATTGGTTCACATTTTTCTAGGATACATAAGGTCACTGGATTAAATCATTACTTATTTGCTTTTGGGCATTTAAATGCCATAAAATATTTTAAATGCTCAAATAATTCTGGAAATAAGTGTGTGCTGTCGGAAATATTCTAAACAAAGCCCCTAATTATTTTCAGGATTTTTGGAAATGCCTAGCTATTTTTAATAAAACCACACAGTTACAAAAAAAATAGAAAAACAATTAAAATGGAAAAAGAGAGAGAGAGAGAGAGAGAGAGAGAGAGAGAGAGAGATAGAAAGGCCAGAGGCCACTTACCTGCACTGGGCCGGCCCACCTGGCCCGTGCCAGTCACCACCCACCTCTGCCAGTAGGCAGAGGAGGGACACCACGACGCCGCTAAGCTCGCCACACCACCTCCCTGCTTGCCTGCGTCATCTGCGCCAGCGCAGCGCCTCGAAGGGCCTCCCACGCGCCGCCCCGAGCCCCTGGACACCTCACTTCCCCCCTTCTCTCTCTCTCGTCCTCTCCCGCCATGGCCGCCGCAGCTGCTGCCGCACCGTCGATGTAGACACGCCAACCGTTGCCCTCGCGCCGCCCCTTCGTGTTCACGAGCTCTGCCGTCGCCCGTTCCACTGAGCCAGCCGAGCCCCGAGCGCTCGCACGCCTCGGAGACGCCTCCCCGACCTCGCCTTCACCGCCCATCGCCGGAGATCCACTTCGCCGTCACCGTTGCAGTAGCTCGGCCTCGACCTCGCCGTCTGCTCCCCCGTGACCGCCGTGAGCTCAGCTACCTCCCCGTCCTCTCCGTTCTTGCTCTCGAGCACCGTAGTGACCGCATGAAGCTCAACCGTACGCGTCGCCACCGAGCTCGTCGCCGACGTGACTCTGGCCACACAACGGTATTGCCACCCTACCCGTTAGCCTCACCGCACTCCCAGGATGCCGTAGCACCACTCCCCGCACCTTGCCGTAGCACCTTGCCACTCCAGAAATTGTTACAAACTTCAAAAATTCATAGAAATTAATCTGTAGCTCCAAATGCAAAGTGTTATATATATGAAAAATGATCAGAAAAATCCAATCTTTCCATCTGTACTGGTTTCATGCATGTTTGAGCAAGTTAACCTATTGTTTAGTGCAAAACATGATAAAGCACTATTAAAGCCATATATGGGTTTGCAATTTGAATCTTTGGTTTAAAATGGCTCAAACTCAACTGGTCATATTTGCATTAGCCCAATAAACTCATTTTGCCATGTCTCATGCATGCATCATATTGTTGCACATTGTTTGGTGTTGATTGTATATCGGTGCTCTTTGCGGCAGGTTCTACCCCGAAAGAGTATCACGAGTATCCAAATGAGGAGCAATACCAGTCCACGGACCCGCAAGGCAAGCAACCAACCATTTGATCATATCGATACAAACCCATGTTCTCGCTCCTGCTCTCTTTTACTGCATTTAAGACAACACGTTTGAAACTGTTGTGTGCTACAGTAGTTGAACCCATTTCCTCTGCATGACCTGTCGTTGCCACAGTAACTAGATGAAACCCACTAGCATGTGTAGAAGTTGATTGAGCCATGTGTATGTGATTCCTACCTTGCTATGCCTGCTATGCTTAGAGTCGTGCCAGGTCTGGTTCATCTGGGTGATGGGCTAGAGTGAAATGGTCATGTCGGTAACGAGAGTGATGATGTTGAACACGATTTAGTAAAGGTCGATGAGAGGCCATGTTGGAGTACATGGTGGGTTGTTTCACTGGAACCGTCCTTAAACACTAAGATCTGTATGTGTGATTTAAGATTCAGCTACTACCATGCATTGGGCCCTGAAATATGACCCCGCTCGACTTCTTATCCACCCTAGTCCTCTGTCCAGGAGTTGCAAGTAGTTTCTGGTGTTTGTAGCTTACTGGAGTCCATGGGCAGCGCTGACCCTTGGGGTGGGCTATGATGTGGTAGGTACGTGGCACAATGTACCGGATGCTCGTTTGGTATCTCGGGAACCCTGCACACATCATTCGGGGCCGTATGTGGAAACCTCGACCGGACTCCCTGCGGATGGAACCTTAATAGGCGATAAACCTGGACTAGAGACTTAGGTGTTTAGGTAGGTCATGGTCTACACCCACGCCGACTTTCGCTTGAAGTATGCCGAGCACATGTCATGTGCAGACGCTAAGTGGTGGAAACATGTATGAAGAAGTACACCCCTGCAGGGTTAACATCATCTATTCGAATAGCTGCGTCCGCGATAAAGGACTACTTGGTTGCCTATATAGTTCATAGACAAGTAAATGGACACTACTAAAAGCCTCAAGATAAGCGTGAGTGCCGAGGATGGCTCTTCCGTAGGATGGCGGAGGTGGATCCTCGGTAGTGTATTGAAGTGGTGTGTAGTGGACTCGAGTGCGCAAAACAATTTCAAGTTGGTTTCTCGTAAGATAGCTTAGCCAAGAGTCAAAGCTAGCTTGCTGCAATAACCCCACCATCCCTTCTTGATAATGTGCATGTATGTAGGATCTGATGTAAGTCTTGCTGAGTACCTTTGTACTCATGTTTGCTCAATTTACATTTTACAGAAGACGCTGCAACCCCTTCTGATGGGTTCTTCATAGACGTCGGTCGACGAGTAGGATGAAGCCCAGGTGGTGATCTTGAGCTCACGATGGACCGTGTAGTATAGTCAGGCTTTCTCAAGCCTATTTTATTTTCTAGTTGTCTGTACTCAGACATGTTGCTTCCGCTGTTGGCTTGTATGTTTGTATGACTTGAATGCTGGGTCGTGTGACCCGTACTTGTGTGTATGACATGTATGGCTCTCTGAGCCGTTAAATAAAGTACTTGAGTTGTAGAGTCATGTTGTGATGCCATGTTGTGTTTGCACATATTGAGCATATTGTGTGTATGATTGAAATGCTTGGTATGTGTGGGATCTGACTATCTAGTTGTTTATCCTTGGTAGCCTCTCTTACCGGGAAATGTCTCCTAGTGCTTCCACTGAGCCCTGGTAGCTTGCTACTGCTCCGGAACACTTAGGCTGGCCGGCATGTGTCCTTCTTCGTTCTAGTGTCTGTCCCTACAGGGAAATGTCACGCGATGACTACAGGAGTCCTGTTAGCCCGCTACAGCCCGGTTTACTGGAGTCCTGCTAGCCCAATGCTACAGCCCGGATTCACTCGCTGATGACCGACACGTTCGTTGCTGGGTCATGTATGCCTGTCTTGGTAAGTTAGTGCCACTTTGGGTTCACGACTAGCCATGTCAGCCCGGGCTCCTTGTCATATGGATGCTAGCGACACTATCATATACGTGTCCCAAAGGCGCAAACGGTCCCGGGCAAGGTAAGGCGACACCCGTGGGAATACCG
>NW_025237237.1:0-4789 GCF_018294505.1 Triticum aestivum
GCCTGGAAAACCGAAATCAAATTTTGGGATAATCCGGCCTTGAACACAACCCCAGTCCAAAGTAAAAGGGTGCATCATTACCAGACACCTGGGTTAAATACCAAAAAGCAAAAACCCTTTAAAGGGCATGGAACCGTACTGGAGGGATGGCTCAATGGACCCTGCAGAATTCACAGTACAGAGGGCGCCACGCCAACTCATAGCCTTAGAGCATGTTGGATACTATGGCAGGTGGCCAAAAGTGGCGAAGAGCTTCTAGCTCCAGAGCACCAGCCCAGCAATACCAATATGGTATTAACAGTCTTCGAAACTTTCGCATCAAATAATATGCGGAAGCGAACACTCCGCAACCTCGCTGAAGTCCACCAGGTAGCAACAATAAATCCATGGAGTGACACGGCTCTTACCTTTAACGCCAGTGATGAACCTAAATTCCGAACAGCCCGAGCACCAGCCGCATTGGTCCTCAGTCCAATAGTGGACGACTTTCGCCTTACCAAGGTACTCATGGATGGCGGCAACAGATTAAACCTCATTTACGAGCAAACCCTTCGAAAAATGAAAATAGACTGGAGCCGCATTGAGCGAAGCAGCGTAACCTTTAGAGGAATAATCCCCAGTAGGGAAGCATGCTGTACAGGAAAAATCACACTGGATGTGGTGTTCGGCACGCCGGATAATTACAGGTCCGAGGAGGTCACATTCCAAGTGGCCCCGTTCAACAGCGGATACCACGTTCTATTAGGGCGAGAGGCATTCACAATATTTCAAGCTATACCCCATTACGGGTACATGAAGCTCAAAATGCCCGAACCCAACGGAATCATCACTCTTGCTAGTGACCCATACATAGCACTCCGCACCGAAAATAAAACAGCCGCACTTGCCCTTGAGGCACTATCCGAAGCCCTAGCGGCCGAGGAACTCACTGCGCTGCGCTCCACGGTGAACAGGGACGATGTGATACTCGATAAGAGATCCAAGTCCACCTCTTTTAAACCGGCGGACGAAATAGTCAAATTCCAAGTCCATCCAACGGACCCTACAAAAACGGCCTCCATCGGGGCACAATTAAACGTAGACGCTGCACTACGGGAATTCCTACGCGAAAATTGGGACATCTTTGCCTGGCACCCTTCAGACATGCCAGGAATCCCACGCCGGCTGGCCGAGCACAGCCTAAGTATCCTAAAAGGATTCAAGCTAGTCAAACAGGCTCTTCGGCGCTTCTCCGAACCCAAGAGACAGGCCATGGGAGAGGAACTAGCCAAACTATTGGAGGCCGGATTCATTAGAGATATAAAACATCCGAACTGGCTAGTAAACCTGGTAACGGTACCAAAGAAGGACAAATCTTGGCGCCTGTGTGTCGATTTTAAGGACCTTAACAAGGCTTGCCCAAAGAATCCCTTCCCCCTTCCCCGCATCGATCAAATTATTGACGCTACCGCAGGACACGATTCATTGTGCTTCCTCGACACATACTCCGGTTACCACCAAATTAAGATGGCAGAGCCAGACCAAGCCGCAACGGCATTCATCACTCCATACGGCCCATTCTGCTTCAACACAATGCCCTTCGGGCTCAAAAACGCCTGCGCAACATATCAGCGCATGATTTAGACATGTCTGGCAAACCAGATCGGCAAAACAGTGGAGACATACGTAGATGATATGGTCGTCAAATCCTAGCATGTCGAAACCCTAGTAGACGACTTGAGGCTCACATTCGACAATCTCCGAGCATATGACATTAAGCTCAACCCGGAAAAATGCGTTTTCGGCATACCAGCCGGAAAGCTCTTGGGCTTCATTGTATCCGGCAGAGGAATTGAAGCAAACCCAGCCAAGATCCGAGCTTTGTCAAAATTGGATATCCCAAAAGACCTCAAACAAATACAAAAATTGACTGGATGCACGGCGGCTCTAAGCCGCTTTATCTCCCGCTTAGGAAAAAAAGCATTACCCCTTTATCGCCTCCTGCGGCGCACCGAACACTTCGAGTGGACGGATGCCGCCACGGCCGGACTCGAAGAAATCAAAGCCATATTGGCAACAAATCCGGTCCTGGCCGCGCCCAACATGGGCGAACCAATGCTATTATACATCACGGAAACCCATCAAGTTGTAAGCGCGGTGCTCGTTGTTGAACGAGAAACGGACGGACACAAGTTCCCTCTCCAAAAACCAGTTTACTACGTGTCCACTGTCCTAAGTCCATGCAAGTCGCGGTACCCGCATTATCAAAAGATAGCATACGCGGTGTTCATGGCATCCCGGAAGTTGCGACACTATTTCCAAGAGTGTTCGATAACAGTAGCCTCCGAAGTACCTCTTAATGACATTATAAACAACCGCGACGCAACGGGCCGGATTGCCAAATGGGCCATCGAGCTCCTCCCGTTCGACATAACTTACAAGCCAAGGCGAGCTATTAAGTCGCAGGTTTTGGCCGACTTCATCGCCGAATGGACTGAAGCCGAACTCCCTAAAGAGTACGGCGCATATTCCAACTGGATCATGCACTTCGACGGCTCCGAAATGTTGGCTAGCCTGGGGGCTGGCGTCGTTCTGACGTCCCCAACCGGAGATACAATCCAATACGTACTTCAGATAATGTACACAGACTCCAACAACACAGCTGAATACGAGGCCCTTCTACATGGTCTCCGGATGGCAGTCTCCACGGGCATTCAGCGCCTAGAGGTCCGTGGGGATTCAAACCTCGCGATATCCCAAATAAATGGAGACTTTGATGCCAAGGATCCGAACATGGCAGCTTATCGCAACGCCGTCTTAAAAATGTCATCTCGGTTTGAGGGACTCGAATTTCACCATATAGTCCGGGAGAACAACCAGGCAGCAGACGTGTTGGCATGCATTGGCGCAAAGCGCGATGCCGTCCCTCCCAACATCTTCCTAGAGAGGCTTTTCAAGCCATCCATATCATGGGAGGGAGAGTCCGGAAATAACAGCCCGGACCCAACCATACTACCCCTCACCGAACATTCTGACATAGTTGGTGGCTCCGCCAATGAAATAACACCGTCAGCCCACACAATAATGGCAGTCATTGCCCCGTGGACAGAACCATTCCTAGCCTACCTAACTAGGCAGGAACTTCCTGAGGACCAAAACGAGGCCCGCTGCATAGTGCGGCGATCTAAAGCCTATAAAGTCCACGAGGGAGAGCTTTATAAGAAAAGCACAACCGGAGTCCTTCAAAGGTGTATCTCCGAAGAGGAAGGGCGAAACCTTCTGGCTGAAATTCATGCCGGACTCGGCGGGCACCACGCCGCAGCCCGGGCCCTTGTAGGCAAGGCCTTCCGTACATGATTTTATCGGCCGATGGCCCGGGCAGATGCTCAGGACTTGGTCCAACAAGGCGTAGGATGCCAGCTCTTTGCTAATCAAAGCCACATGCCACCCACCGCCCTCAAAACTATACCCATCACCTAGCCGTTTGCGGTCTGGGGGCTTGATATGGTCGGACCCCTTAAAGGAGGAACCCACAAGCAAAAATACCTACTGGTCATGGTGGATAGATTCACCAAATGGATAGAGGCAAAGCCTGTTAAGACGGCCGAATCCGGACCGGTAATAGACTTCATATCAGGGGTAGTACACCGTTACGGCGTCCCCCATAGCATCATCACTGGTAATGACACGAACTTCACGGCCGACGAGGTCAAACTCTGGTGCAAAAACATGGGCATCAAGCTTGACTACGCTTCAGTCTATCACCCTCAAACTAACGGTCAAGTCGAGCGAGCAAACGGTCTAATCATGAGCGGCATTAAACCCAGACTAGTGCGGTCCCTCAAGGAATCTAACACGCACTTGGTAGAGGAGCTCGACTCCGTACTATGGGGGCTGCGGACCACGCCGAATCGCACTACCGGATTCACACCATTTTTTATGGTGTACGGCGTAGAGGCAGTTTTGCCCTGCGACATAATTCATTACTCACCTCGCGTGCGCATGTATGAAGAAAGAGAAGCCGAGCTCGATCGGCAGCACAGTTTGGACGCCTTGGAGGAGGAGCGCGACGTGGCAAAAGCCCGTTCCACATTCTATCAACAGCAGGCTCGAAGATACCAAAGCAGAGAAGTACGGGCCAAAGCTTACAATGTTGGCGAATTAGTTCTACGCCTGCCGGACAAGAAAAAGGACAAACTCAAGCCCAAATGGGAGGGTCCCTTCATCATCGACCAAGTCCTGACCGGCGGCGCGTACCGTCTGCGGAACACATCGGATAACCGACTGGAGCCGAACCCATGGAATGCAGCCCGTCTCCGAAGATTTTACGCCTAGCGCCGGACTCGGGGATCGTCTCTTTCCTCCGTATATATTTTATACTTTACTTGTCTTTTATTTCTCTCCTTCTCCCTCCTTTTTCTGAAGCTGTTGAAGGCTCGTTTGCGCATTGTTCGCACACACTTGACGCGTTGTCCGCGCTCAGTATACCTGGGGGCTTCTTTAATAGAAGCTTATTTCTACGGGCTTTATGCCCAACACATGTGTCACACTTCCGCATGTACCTTTTATTAACCATTATATGTATCGATATGACTTAAGTTTTGGCCAAGCTGGGTTGCCTGGCTCCTGTGCTTACCCCTACGTTCCCGATTGTTTGGCTAGGTGGTAAAGGGAGCACCTCTGCGATTGTTACCGCCGGGTCAGCCAGACGTGTACCTCAGACTGGGTGAAGCCGAAAGCTAGCGTTCTTAAGGGAATATTCGGTCGGTGAACTAAAAGACGATTTCTTACTTATTCATTTATCTGCCCC
>NW_025237238.1:0-1678 GCF_018294505.1 Triticum aestivum
CCGCCAGTGCTACAACCTCCACCAGCCCCCCTTGCCGTTGCTGGCACACGACGTCGGGCAAAGACCGCCGGCGCTGGCGGCGCCGAGATTCCTTCGTGCGTGACCTGCTCCCTTCCTTTCCCTTAGATCCAAAAGTGGTGATAGACAATGGCGGGGCAAGGGAGCCACATGATCTAGAATTTCGAGCAGTGGTGAAGGAGGCAAGGTGCTGTCTGTTTCCTCGTGGATCTTGTTTCCCCCATAGTATTGGAACCGAGGATCGACGAACAATCACAAGAACACGAGACTTGCAATTTGGTGGGCGCCAACCGCTCCGCCGGTGAAGAACGCCGTATTCTCTTCTCTGTAGTCCACTGGGCTCAACCAAAACACAACGCATTGCATGGTTGTTTTATAGCCCAGGCGACCCAACAGCTGAGCAACCAACTCCAACTACCTACGCGCACGTCTTAGCGAGCCACTAGCTCCTCCACAAGACCCGGCCAAGCTAACACGCTGCAGCTAACAACCAAGGCATGCACTAACAGCCCACTAGCCAACTACATGCACGTATGCACTATCCGCCTTCCACATTATTCCACTAACACTGGTGGAAAAAGGGCCTTTGGTCGCGGTTCGCAACTGCCATTAGTCGCGGTTGCGCAACCGCGACCGAACGGGCGCGACTAAAGGCCCCCCCTTTAGTCGCGGTTGCTTAAGAACCGCGACTAAAGGCCCGTCCACGTGGGCGCCAGGTGGCCGTCGGGGCGGACGACCTTTAGTCGCGGTTCTTGTGGCTAACCGCGACTAAAGGCCGCCACAGGTTTTTGAAAAAAAAATTGAATTTTTTTTTCAAATTTCTGAATTATTTTAACCTCTAGTCTCTAATCACCACCCCTCATCACTTCTTAATTTATTCTTTTATCACCCCTCATCATTCCAAATCATCTAACTTCCCAACCGGTCACCCATCCCTCTCACTACTCCAGCCCAAGCACGCTTAACTTCCGGGTTCTATTCTCCCACGCTCCAAGTCTGCACTTGTTGTTTTCCTGACAATAATAAGATGTCAATCCTTTTAACCTTCAGGAATTTTTGCTTGAGCATGAAGTGACACATTTCACTGTTTGAGTTTTGAAACTATTGTTTTAAAAAACAATAATTATTTAGTAACACTAATATTTCTTGAATAATTAGTTTGACCATTGTTTGACCACAGTTTGACCACAGTTGACCACAGTTTGACCAGATTTAACCAAAATTGAAATAATTAAAATAATTATTTAGTAACACTAATATTCTAGAATAATTAGTTTGACCATTGTTTGACCATAGTTTGCCCACTGTTTGAATATTTTTCAATTTTTTCCACTCTAGATCTTACAAGCCCCGTAACTTTTTTTCTATTAGGTTTTTGAGGATTTTGAAAATGTTTAACGGGGTTCCCCCGGTTAAATTTGGATGTAACTTTTCGAGTAGATGATTTTTCATATAAAAAACTTTTTCATCCGAGTTAGTATGCAAAAGTTATGCCCATTTTTACAAATTTCAGAGATATTTTGCAAATAAAGTCAAAATTCACATTTGCAAATTTTCCCAACAACTAGACCACATATCACATGAGAAACTTATTTTCTTTTATTTTTTTGACATTTCCATTATTTTCTTTTATTTTTTTTAAAACTGAAAAGGCGATCCC
>NW_025237238.1:2973-4789 GCF_018294505.1 Triticum aestivum
TGTTACTATTGAAGAATCTCATCACCCATGGGTCGTGATATGATTGGTGTGGATATGGTCACTATTATAGTTTGCCGATCACAGATTTGATTGCTTTGGTTTTGTTTTCTCAACTACGCATAGCTTTGATCTTATATGATTTCGCTATTTGCTGGCGTGTTTTTATGTGTGTGGTTCATATTTGTTTTGCGCATCCTAACTATGTAGAGGCCTGGTGTGTGCTCATTATGTTTGTATCCTCTTGATGCTCCATTTTAAGCTAATAAAAGTATACAATTTGCCGGAAAAAAAGTAGCCATGATACTGCTTCCGCAAGAAAAACAGAGCCGAAAGGAAAAGAAACGTTCACTTACTCTAGGTGTTGAGACCTGAAATCTCGCAGAAGGATGCGGGAGAATTGGGATTGCTGTGAGTCAAAGACGATGAGAGTGATACAGCAGACAAGTGCACAGAGAGTAATACCTCTTCATAGGTCTAGCATTTTTGAGGCGCGAGTCAGGGTGCAAGCGGGGCAGGATGCGGGTGTCCGCTACATGGATTCCGTTGATCTCTCAAATAGTGTGTCGCAAACCGAACTCACAAATTGATCTCTCAAGTAGCTGGATTCCGTTGGGCACTGCTGCTTGTGTATGCAACTCTTGTTTCTTGTGTGTTTGATCAGAGGGAGAACAACAATTCAGAACGCCGAGGCAAAGTTCTTTTTAGATGAGAATTAGCAAATCTGATATAAATAACGCCCTAACAAATATCAGATAACATTAGTTCGGCCTAACTGTTTTTTATTGTTCTTTCTGAGCCATTTTCAATTAAACATGACTAGTTGATTCACTATGCGCAAACATGGAGTAGTTGGCCCTTCAACGCCACCCATTTGGACAATACTCAACTTCATTGTTCATACGAGGCTTTAGGTAGCCTGTCAATTCAGCAAGATTCGGTCCCTAAAAAAATCAGCACGATTAGCACATGAGTCTGTATCTAGAAGCCCGACAACTAACTACATATGCACAAGCAGAGAGCTGACACGACATACACCATCACACACGAATAAGCTGCCTTCTGCCATGGATCAACTGTGGTTAAGCTTGTGTCTCATAGCCTCGTCCACGCTACGACAGTGCACTGTTCACAGCATCCAGGACTTCTAAGTTTGAAACTTTCCTATGTCTTCAGGTAGACTTTCATTATTAGTATATCTAAGGCCCAAATACCGTAGATTGAACAAGTTGAATACCTCAGTCGGCAGCATCTTGATACGGGTACCTTGCAGATCCAGTGTTAAGAGCAGGTTCGAAGATTCTAGGATAGGCCTCAGCAAATCAATATTGATATATCTGTTAAAAACATGGATTGCACGGACATGTGTAGCATCAGATTCAATCAGTCGTTGAAGGTTTCCACTCTGGATTGATATTCGACGTGTGTGCTCAATAGAGAATGCACCAGAGCCATCATAAACTTTACCAAAACAATCTTCACCAGCTTTATTGAGGGCAACAAGTCGTATGATATCATGCACCTGGCAACATTTTAACCGCCCAGTATGATTCCTCTTGACCACCTGTAGTAGGCTTCGGCTCACAAGTTCAGTAAAGTACCCCTCTGCCACTTCCTCCAATGTTTTGTTCTCCTTTTCATTGATGAATCCAGCAGTAATCCAATGCCTCATTATTGTCCTCCTCTTGATGGGGGACAATGCACAATGTAAGAAACAATTCTTCAAATCATATGTAAGGTCCTCCAAACTGACCATTAGAATTGGCTCAATGCGAGGCATCACATTTTTTACCAACTAGAGCTCTAACTCATCATATAT
>NW_025237239.1:0-4788 GCF_018294505.1 Triticum aestivum
CCTCTAACCGATCCCTAAAAGTTAACTGACTAAAAGGTTTTGTGGAGTATATATATTTCACTAAGTTTTGGCCGGACCTAGACGATCCCCTAAACTTAGCGGAGTAAAAAAAATCATTTGCATTGCAGTTTCGGCCACTGTAACACATTTCTTTGCTTCTTTATTTCATTCAACGACATTGGATTACATAATAATTCACAATTTCTTTGCTAGAAGAGCAAGAACAAAGAAAACAAGAACCACAATTAGACATTTTAGAAAATATCCAACTTCCATAACTACTCCCACTAATTAGATTAATATCTTCTCGATGCCTTCATTGTTGATCTGCGGATTCACGAGCTTGCATACTTCACTATTCATTCTTCTTATTTGATTCTAAAGAAGTAGAAGTTGCTTCCACTCTAATGTCTTATCTTTTCATAACTATTGGTTCATTTATTGTTTATGACAATTATGCCGACCAACATGACATAGATTTTATTTATCTAGGAGGTTGTTGAACCGGAAATTCCAACCGACCCTATTGTCGAGAGGTTAAATTTAGTTGAAGAAGAAAATAATTTCTTGAAGGAAAAAATTAGAAAAATTGAGGAGGAGAAGATGATATTGGAGTTGCATGTTGCGGATGTCGTCGATGATCACAAGATCAAGATGGATGCAATGCGCTTGAAGATTAGAAAGATTAGAAAATATGCCATTCATACCGAGGCTTGGTATCATTATGTCGTTCGATCAGTTGTTACATTGGTTGCGATTATGATCGCATTTGTTTTCGCATTGAAATGTTTTACATAGTTTCAGTGTATGGTTTAATTATTTTAGATGCTCTGCAGACCTTTATGTTGTTAGATGAGAACTATGTATGTACTTTGGTTTTAATGTGATGATGAACTTCTATTAATTTGGTCACTTAATTATCTATTCATGATGTTCTGTAATGATTTTTGACACACTTAATTATATATAATGCACGCAGATGAACCGGCAATGGATGTACGGTTCAAGACACACCTTCGAGTACATTAAGGGCGTGCATGATTTTCTCGAAGTGGCTGAGGCAAACAAGCAGAATGGTTTTATGTGTTGTCCATGCCCTATATGTGAGAATACGAAGTCGTACTCTGACCGGAAAATCCTTCACACCCACCTGCTTTACAAGGGTTTCATGCCACACTATAATGTTTGGACGAGGCACGGAGAAATAGGGGTTATGATGGAAGACGGCGAAGAAGAAGAGTACGATGACAACTATGTGCCCCCTGAATACGGTGATGCTACTGAACATTAAGAGGAACCAGACGATGTGCACGATGATGTTGCAACAGGCGAAGTTGCTGAAGATCAAGAGGAACCAGACGATGTGCCGATGATGATGATCTCCGTCGGGTCATTGTCGATGCAAGGACGCAATGCGAAAGTCAAAAGGAGAAGCTGAAGTTCGATCGCATGTTAGAGGACCACAAAAAAGGGTTGTACCCCAATTGCGAAGATGGCAACACAAAGCTCGGTACCGTACTAGAATTGCTGCACTGGAAGGCAGAGAATGCTGTGCCTGACAAAGGATTTGAGAAGCTACTGAAAATATTAAAGAGGAAGCTTCCAAAGGATAACGAATTGCCTGACAGTACATACGCAGCAAAGAAGGTCGTATGCCCTCTAGGATTGGAGGTGCAGAAGATACATGCATGCCCTAATGACTGCATCCTCTACCGCGGTGCGTACAAGGATCTGAACGCATGCGCGGTATGCGATGCATTATGGTATAAGATCAGACGAGATGACCCTGGTGATGTTAACGGCGAGCCCCCCGGGAAGAGGGTTCCTGCGAAGCTGATGTGATATGCCCCTATAATACCACGGTTGAAACGTCTGTTCAGAAACGGAGAGCATGCCAAGTTGATGCGATGGCACAGTGAGGACCGTAAGAAGGACGGGAAGTTGAGAGCACCCGCTGATGGGTCGCAGTGGAGAAAAATCGAGAGAAAGTACTGGGATGAGTTTGCAAGTGACCCAAGGAACGTATGGTTTGCTTTAAGCGCGGATGGCATTAATTCTTTCGGGGAGCAGAGCAGCAATCACAGCACCTGGCCCGTGACTCTATGTATGTATAACCTTCCTCCTTGGATGTGCATAAAGCGGAAGTTCATTATGATGCCAGCTCTCATCCAAGGCCCTAAGCAACCCGGCAATGACATTGATGTGTACCTAAGGCCATTAGTTGAAGAACTTTTACAGCTGTGGAATGGAAATGGTGTACATACGTGGGATGAGCACAAATAGGAGGAATTTCACCTAAAGGCGTTGATGTTCGTGACCATCAACGATTGGCCCGCTCTCAGTAACCTTTCAGGATAGACAAACAAGGGATACCACGCATGCACGCACTATTTACTTGACACCGATAGTATATACCTGAGAAGCTGCAGGAAGAATGTGTACCTGGGCCATCGTCGATTTCTTCCGACCAACCATCAATGTCAAAAGAAAGGCAAGCATTTCAAAGGCGAGGCAGATCACCGGAAGAAGCCCGCCATGCGTACCGGTGATCACGTACTTGCTATGGTCAATGATTTACACGTAATCTTTGGAAAGGGTCCCGACGGACTAGCTGTTCCGAGTGACGCTGGGGGACACGCATCCATATGGAAGAAGAAATCTATATTTTGGGACCTACCCTACTGGAAAGACCTAGAGGTCCGCTCTTTGATCGACGTGATGCACATGACGAAGAACCTTTGCGTGAACCTGCTAGGCTTCTTGGGCGTGTATGGGAAGACAAAAGATACAGCTGAGGCACGGGAGGACCTGCAACGTTTGCACGAAAAAAACGGCATGCCTCCAAAGCAGTATGAAGGTCCTGCCAGCTATGCTCTTACCAAAGAAGAGAAGGAAATCTTCTTTGAATGCCTGCTTAGTATGAAGGTCCTGACTAGCTTCTCGTCGAATATAAAAGGAATAATAAATATGGCAGAGAAAAAGTTTCAGAACCTAAAGTCTCATGACTGCCACGTGATTATGACGCAACTGCTTCCGGTTGCATTGAGGGGGCTTCTACGGGAAAACGTCCGATTAGCCATTGTGAAGCTATGTGCATTCCTCAATGCAATCTCTCAGAAGGTGATCGATCCAGAAATCATACCAAGGCTAAGGAGTGATGTGGTGCAATGTCTTGTAAGTTTCGAGTTGGTGTTCCCACCATCCTTCTTCAATATCATGATGCACGTCCTAGTTCATCTAGTTGACGAGATTGTCATTCTGGGCCCTGTATTTCTACACAATATGTACCCCTTTGAGAGGTTCATGGGAGTCCTAAAGAAATATGTCCGTAACTGCGCTAGGCCAGAAGGAAGCATCTCCATGGGCCATCAAACAGAGGATGTCATCGGGTTTTGTGTTGACTTCATTCCTGGCCTTAAGAAGATAGGTCTCCCTCAATCGCGGTATGAGGGGAGACTGACTGGAAAAGGCACACTTGGAAGGGACTCAATAATATGCAGGGACGGATATTCTTGGTCTCAAGCACACTACACAGTTCTACATAACTCTACCTTGGTGACCTCATATGTCGATGAACACAATAACAGTCTGCGCTCCAAACACCCGAAGCAGTGCGACGACTGGATTACATGTGAACACATCAGGACTTTCAGCAGTTGGTTGGAAGCACGTCTCAGAGGTGACAACACTATTTGTGATGAGCTGTACTTGTTGTCCAGGGGACCATCTTCGACTGTTACGATTTGGAAAGGATACGAGATAAATGGGAGTACATTTTACACGATTGACCAAGATCCAAAGAGCACCAACCAAAACAGCGGTGTCCGCTTTGATGCAACAACCGAGAGGGGAAAGGACACATATTATGGTTACATAGTGGACATATGGGAACTTGACTACGGACATGATTTTAAGGTCCCTTTGTTTAAGTGCAAATGGGTCAATCTGTCAGGAGGCGGGGTACAGGTAGACCCACAGTATGGAATGACAACAGTGGATCTAAAAAATCTTGGGTACACTGACGAACCGTTCGTCCTAGCCAATGATGTGGCACAGATTATCTATGTGAAGGACATGTCTACCAGACCGAGAAAAAGAAAAGATAAGGAAGCGAATACATCATACGATGAGCCAAAGCGCCACATAGTTCTTTCAGGAAAAAAGGGACATCGTGGGAGTGGAGGGCAAGACAGACATGTCTGAAGATTATGAAAAGTTTCATGAAATTCCTCCCTTCAAAGTCAAGGCTGACCCCAGCATCCTGATAAATGATGAAGATTATCCATGGTTACGGCGCAATAAGCAAATGACACAAGCAAAGAAAAAGTGAAGACTTTCTCCCGCAACTATTATGATGATACCATGCCAACTTTGTAACAGACGAGTATGATACCATTGTCCGTTTTGTACATGCATATGCTATGTGGGTGAATTTATGATATCATGCCAACTTTCAACCTTTTCAGAGTTCATTTGAAATGCTTTAATGTCTTATGGTTCGGCCCTCGTAATAATTAAAAATAGCAACAATAAGTATTTTGTTGTAAGTAGAAACAAAATAAAATAAATAAAGCAAGAAAGAAAACAAAAAACAAAAAAAGTGTTTTCAAATTTGAAAACTAATGGCACTAACAGAAGGTTTATAATTTTCCTAAAACTAAAAGCAAAAAAGAATTAAAAAATAAAGCAAAAAACAAAAGAAAATAAATAATGCAGAAAACAAAACAAAAAAACTGGAAAAAAATAAAAATAGCAACAATAAGTAAAGAAAACAAAAAAACAAAAAAA
>NW_025237240.1:0-4786 GCF_018294505.1 Triticum aestivum
CGTCTCCCCCGACCCGGCCGCCTCGCCGCGCCTCTCGGTGCCGCCGTCTCCCCCGACCCCATCTCTCTCCCCCTCTGTAAGCACTCTCCCCTTCCGATCCCTCTCTCCCCTTCTGATCCCTCTTCGTATGAACCCTAGGTATTTAGTGCTAGTTAGTATGAACCCTAGGCTATTTTTAGTGCTATTTTTAGTGCTAGTTAGTTAATTACTTAGATGGTAAGAATTAGGTACTAATTAGGTACTAGAATATTTTTATTTATAGTATTATTTTTAGTAAGAACTAGTTGAATTAATAGAACTAGTTAGTAAGAACTTGTTTCTATTTTTTAGTTAAAGCAATTTTTCCCGCCTCGACGTGGACGATGCCTATCCCGCATCCTCGTCGTCGAGTCGGCGGAGGACGACACCTGCTTGACCAGGTCGGCCATGTCCGGGACTGGGCTCCGCCGGGGTGGTACTGGGAGGCGCTACCTACCGGGGGGCGCAGGTTGGTGAGGAGCCAGCCTGTCGTTGACCCGAACCTTGTTTGGTGGCGGTCGCGTGGGCCAGTGACGATCCAGAGGCTCGAGGACTCCGCGGAGGTGGTGCGTCACCGTCTCAGTGAGGAGGACGCGCACGTCCGTCGCTACTTGTTTGCGTTGGAGCACAGGCCGTTCTCCAATACCTGGCAGGTTCTCTGGGGATCTCACTGGAGCTATGATCCCGTGATGGTGCCTTCTCTGTGGGTGTCCACCGCCCGCGCCGATACCCGTCGTGTGCTAGAGTTTTAGTTGTATTAGTGACTTTATATGTATGACACTATTCGTGATGTATTAGTGATAATATTCGACGATGTACTGACGCATGAGATGATCTACTTTTGCTTATTGAATGCATGCTAATTTGAGTCCTATAAGATATTTTGAAATGTATATCTTGTGTTGCTCAACATCCAAGTGGCCGGTCATGTTTGCAGGTTATACCTTCGAGTGGCCTATGTTTTGACGGAGTGTTGATTCATTTCCGTTCCGGCAAATTTCAGGCGCTCGATATGTCCTATTTTAGCAAAGGTCATGCCGGATTTTTCCGTGAATTTTGGCATGACTTGTGCTAGAATATGTAGGAAATATCGAGTGCCCCGGATTTGTGTGTTGAGTATCTTGGTAGTTGTCTTCGATCGATTTTCAATTAATGTTTTAACTATGAACATAGGAAATGTCTGACGACGAGAAGGATTTCGGTATTTGCAAATACTGCGAAGACGAGCGCGGCCTGTGCGACGGAATCTTCCTAGATGATGATAGGCGCTTCAGCATCAAGCTGGACGAGAACTTCGAAGTGGATACAGTAAGTCACAACGACAAGTCTTTTTTTGTAATTAAGCATGCCATCTGCTTTCATTTGCTTCAACTTATATTTTTTTTACTATTCTACTAGCGTATCCCCTGCCATGCAAGAGTTGTTGTATTGGATAAGATAGGTTTCAGTCATAGTATGGAGGAAAAGAAAGTTTACTTGAAGACCGAGCATGGTTATATTTTCCATGCGAAGTTATACAATTCAGACGACTACACCTATTTTGGATGCAAAACATGGCGAGCACTATGCAAGACTTATGCATTTGAGCCTGATATGGTTATCACCTTTGATATTCGTCCGGAAGATGATATTGAAGGTAATACCGACATCTGGGTCAATGTGCAAATGCCTCCAGTTATACCATTATGTAAGTTTCTCAACCATATTTATGTCTTTGATATTGTTTATTCAAAAATAATTGACAACTAATTTGTATTGTCAGCTTATTTCCGTGCAAGCAAACATGTCCAGCACTTGGTAGACAAGACCGTATACTGTCCTGGGGCTGAACTCAACTGCGAGGAGCTCAGTCATTATGTTTCATGGCTTGAGGATCTTGATACTGTCAATACAAATTTTCTTCCTGCATTTAGAAATCTTAGTACTGAAAATGTGCGACCAATAGTGTCCGTAATGAACTACGGTCACATCCATTTAGGAAGGATGGTAAGATTTTTACTTTTTATCCTCATTGCATCTTTTCCATACATTATTTTTGAAGCTAAACTTCATTGCTAAGTATGTTACCATACGATGTTCTTCAACAGGGACTCCCGATGAATGTTGTGCCTTATGGGATCGAGACTAAAGGTGTCATGAGTATTTCAACTTACGGCCAAGATATCCTACAGCTTACTTTAGTGCATTCAAGATTAGCGACGGATGCTTAATAGTGCAAGACGGGACCAAATATGTGTTAGGGGAGCACAGAGAAGTACTAGGGAGCAGCAACCAGAGACGCCTTCCACGATTAGGAGACAGGTTCATCTGCATGCTCCAACTTGATCAAGGAGGAGAGCTATACATGTTTTATGTTCTTTTACCTAAGAGAGAGCAGTAGGAGTGAGTAGCAGGAGTGAGTAGCTGGCTAGAAATGAGTTTCAGGATGATGATGTGCTACACTCTTATTATGATGATAAAATAGCTAGTGTTGGTGGTAATGACTATGATGATTATTATTAGCTAGTGTTAGTGGTGATTAAATAAATAATGTTGGTGGTAATGACCATGATGACGATTAAATATCTTGTGCTGGCGGATTAGATTCAAGTGGAGGCAATATGTGGTGCACATCGAAAGTACTACTAATCCAAAGTAGATCAAGTTTGGATTAGTAGTATACTTTTGACATGCACCACATATTGCCTCCACTTGAACCTAATCCACCTTCATTTAATACACTGTTATGGACATAATGATGTAAACCTCATAACAGCTGGTATTGTACCAATATTTGTATGATGGCGCGTAAATACAGTAAAAATAAAATAATTATAAAAAAAATACTAGTAGCGATGGTACTTAGCAGTAGCGCAGTACTGAACAAGCGCTGCAGTTATTTGTACTAGCAGTAGCGCGTGACGGCATGCGTTACTGCTAAGCAATAGCTGTAGTGCCTTATTAGTAGCGCGGCTTCACGCGCTACTAGTAGGCACAAAACACGCGCTACTGCTAGGGTTTTCCCTAGTAGTGTTTGTAAGTAACAATGTGTACCCATGTATATCGAGAATAATCATCAACAATGACAAAACCATATAGAGATGCATCATTAGTGACTGCTGAGTAATGGTTAGGTCCGAAGAGGTCCATGTGAAGCAATTCGAATGGACGGGTAGTGGTCATGATAGTCTTCGCTGGATGCTTGGCCTTGGTCATTTTTCCAGCTTCACAGGCTCCACATAAGTGATCCTTGAGGAATTTGACATTCTCAATGCCAATGCCATGCTTCTTCTTCGCAGGCGTGTGCAAATTCCTCATGCCTGCGTGACCAAGTCATCGATGCCATAGCTAGCCTTCTGAAGCTTTTGCAAGTAGACACACGGCTGGTTGTGGTCCTGTAGAGAAATCAACAATATACAAATCTCCTCTCCTAAAGCCTTCGAAGACTTTGGAATTGTCAGCTTCCATAATCACAACACAGCGATACTTGCCAAAGACAACAACCATATCAAGATCACAAAGCATTCAGACTGACATTAGATTGTATCCTAAGGACTCAGCAAGCATGACTTTCTCCATGTGTTTATCCTTAGAGATCGCAACGTTACCAACACCCAATATCTGACTTTTGCCTTTGTCAGCAAAGATGATATGCTTCAGAGGTGATGGTGATAAGGGAGCATCCATCAATAGATTCTTGTCACCAGTCATGTGATTCGTACATCCACTATCGAGGACCCATTCAGTAGTTTTGGGTTGATCATCCTGCAGATGAATTAGTGTAGCTTACAATCTCATATGCTTCATCAGTGAAGAATATGATATCAAGTTCATCAGATGAATTTCATCAAGCAGTAAACAGATATAGCAGTATGAGGACGTGTGAAATGAAAGTTCATTTCATCATGATTCGCCTGCGTCCTTTCAGGCATTTTGTCAGGTCCCCAGCAAATTCTTCAGACGTTAAAGCACGTCTGGAGACCTGACCCTGCAGAAGAGATTAGTTCTTTTTCACCCACATCTGGAGGGGTGGCAAAGAATTCATCACTCTGCGAGCACCATATGAGAAAGGTGGCAAAGATGCCAAACCGTTTCATTTCACATAAGAGGGGTTAGGGTAAGCATATGAATAAGCAGAGAAATTCTTTGAGGACTTATGAATATAATGGTTTGAGGAATAATGCACATATTCATAGCCCTTAGCTCTACCCTGTGAGACAGAGTTGTTAGCACGATAATAATCATATGAGGACTTTGATCCTTTTGAGGAATTTGATCCATGTGAAGAATTTGGTCCATATGAAGAATTTGATCTAGGGTTCCTGTTTTTCACAGGTGGTGTCATGAGGACATTCACCTGAAGACTTTCGACATAACTTTTGGGAACCCAGATTTTCTTCATAGGGGAACTATTCCTGCAGTTAGTGCCAACATATCTAGCAAATACTTCACCATTCTGATTTTTGAACAGTTTATAGTTGGAGTCAAATGACTCATCAGAAGAATGAGGAGATTCACATGTAAAGCCAGATAAGTTAGATGGATCAACTGGATGTCCCTTTGCAGCAACCCATGAGGTTTTGGGGTACTGCTCAGGCTTCCAATATGTTCCATCAGCATTGAGTTTCCTCTCAAAGGCAATACCCTCTTTCCTAGGGTTTCTGTTGAGGATCTGCTTTTTAAGCACATCACAAAGAGTCTGATGCCCTTTGAGGCTTTTGTACATGCCTGTCATGTACAATTCCTTCAGCCCTGCATTGTCAGTGATACTAGCAATGTCCTCAGATGA